>NW_007172854.1:0-818 GCF_000164805.1 Carlito syrichta | reverse complement strand
CTGGCTAGCCAGTTAGTCATCTGGTTATGTAACCTAGTAAAGTCAGCTCACTAGCTACCTGGTTAGCTGGGTAGCTAGTTAGCTAAGTCAGCTAGCAAGCCAGCGGGATATGTAGGTAGCTAGCTAGTTAATTCAACTGGCTAGCCACCTGGCTAGCTAGTGATATCAGCCAGTTAAGTCAGCTGCCTTGCCTGCTGGCTAACTAGTTAAATCAGCTAATTGAGTCAGCTGGATACCCTGATAGCTATCTGGTTAGGACAGCTAGTTAGTTCAAGTGGCTAGCCAACTGGCTAGACAGGTAGCTCACCTGTTAAGTCAGCTGGTGACCCAGCTGGCTAGCTGGTTAAGTCAGCTAGTTAAGTCAGCAGCCAATCAGTTGGCTAACTAGTTAAGTTACCTAGTCAAGTGAACTGGCAACCAGCTGGCTAGCTATTTAAATAAGCTCATTAAGTCAGTTGTCTATCTAGCTGGTTAGCTAGTTAAAAAGCTAGTTAAGTCAGATAGCTAGCCATCTGGCTAGCTAGTTACTTCAGCTAATTAAATCAGCTGGCTAGCTAGAAAGCTAGCTATATTAGTCAGCTAGTTATATCAGTTAGTTAACTAGTTAAGTCAGTTAGTTAAGTCAGATAGCTAACCATCTGGCTAGCTAGTTACTTCAGCTAATTTAATCAGTTGGCTCGCTAGAAAGCCAGCTGTATTAGTCAGCTAGTTATATTAGTAGCTAGCTAGTTCAGTCAACTAGTTAAGTCAGTTTGCTAGCAAGTTAAGTTAGCGAGTTAATCAGCTGCTAGCCAGCCATCTAGCTGGATATCTAGCTA
>NW_007172853.1:0-626 GCF_000164805.1 Carlito syrichta | reverse complement strand
GTTCACTCCTTACTCGACATACGATGATCCATACTGGAGAGAAACCCTACAAATGTGAAGAATGTGGCAAAGCCTTTCAATCTCATTCAAAACTTACTCAACATACAATGATCCATACTGGAGAGAAACCCTATAAATGTGCAGAATGTGGCAAAGCCTTTCATTTTCCTTCACACCTGACTCGACATACAGTGATCCATACTGGAGTGAAACGCTACAAATGTGAAGAATGTGGCAAAGCCTTTCACTCTCATTCACTTCTTACTCGACATACAGTGATCCATGCTGAAGAGAAACCCTACAAATGTGGAGAATGTGGCAAAGCCTTTCACATTCGTTCAATCCTTACTCGACATACGATGATCCATACTGGAGAGAAACCCTACAAATGTGGAGAATGTGGCAAAGCCTTTCGCTGTCAAGGAGAATTTGCTGGACATAAGATCATTCATACTGGAGAGAAACCCTATAAATGTGTAGAATGTGGCAAAGCCTTTCACTCTCGTTCACATCTTACAGAACATACAGTGATCCATACTGGAGTGAAACGCTACAGATGTGAAGAATGTGGCAAAGCCTTTCACCATCGTAAACATCTTACAGAACATACAGTGATCCATACTGGG
>NW_007172852.1:0-1316 GCF_000164805.1 Carlito syrichta | reverse complement strand
ATTTTTGTAGAGACAAGATCTTGCTATGTCTCAAACTCCTGGGCTCCAGCAATCCTCCCACCTTAGCCTCTCAAAGTTCTGAGATTACAGGTGTGAGCCACCAGGCTCACTCACAGCCTCTTCTCTTTCCTAATGCAAACATTTAGTGCTATAAATTTCTTCTCAGAACTGCTTTAGTGCATCTCACAGTTTTTGGTATGTTGTGCTTTTATTTTCATTCAGTCTGTATATTTTTAGAAGAATATGTGAGATTTCCTATTTTATTCATGGGTATTTAGAAAGTGTGTTGTTTAATTTCTATGTCTTAACAGATTTCCCTGTTGTCTTTTTGTTATTAATTTCTAGTTTGATTCTTTCATGGTCAGAGAAATATTCTGTATAATTTTAATTCTTTTAAATTTGTTCAGTTTTGTTTGGTATTAAAATTTTTTTTCCTGTTTTTCCTTCAGTTTTCTTTTTCTCCATTTCTTTTTCTCCCTTCTGGGGGTTGTTTGAACGTTTTTAGTGACCCATTCTGACTTCTTTATAATGTTTTTGAGTATGTCATTTTGTATAGCTTTTTTTTAGGTTCTAAAATTTTTTCTAGACATTACTCTGTTACCATTACATCTATAACTTATTTCAGCCTACTGATGTCAATGTTTTGTCAATTCAAGTGAAATGTAAAAATATTTTTTTCCATTTGTGTCCCTTTATTCTCTCCATTAAAAAAACATGGGGGCGAGGCGGGAATCTGGGACCGGGCGTGGCGAGTCCTCTGGGCGGCAAGGGAGCCCCGCCTCCACGCTCCCGGTGGGTGCCCGCGGCCCATGCAGAGCAGAGCCCCCGCACTCCCGTAACCCGACACCTGAGCTGTGGCGGTGGCGGCGGCTCCTGCGCTCGGGCTGGGCTGGGCACGGCGCCGCCCGGTTACTCGTGACCAAGCCAGGTGTGCGCGGGTGTCAGTGCTCCCAGGGCTTGGACGCGCCTGATGCGCCTAGCAGACGGGGCAAGATGGCGACGGCATAGGTGAACTTGTGAGATTCTCTGAACGGACCAAGACTGCAAACTGCTGAATAGACAGACTGTAAAACAGAGGGAAAAGTGAACAAAACCAGAAGACCCTCATAAGGAAGAACAGGTCATTGCAGAAGAGAAATAAAAGCAACCCCACCTTCCCTCAAAAACAGAATTGAAGAGGGGGAGGGAAAGGGGTAAAGGGAGAAAAATCTACAGAAATGAAGAAAAACCAAAAGAAGAGTATGGGTCTCTCCCAGAAGCCTGGGAGAGCAGACACTGAGAAAATTGACTTTGGAATACAAACAATGCAAAGTCCG
>NW_007172851.1:0-684 GCF_000164805.1 Carlito syrichta | reverse complement strand
CGCCCATGCAGAGCAGAGCCCCCGCACTCCCGTAACCCGACACCTGAGCTGTGGCGGTGGCGGCGGCTCCTGCGCTCGGGCTGGGCTGGGCACGGCGCCGCCCGGTTACTCGTGACCAAGCCAGGTGTGCGCGGGTGTCAGTGCTCCCAGGGCTTGGACGCGCCTGATGCGCCTAGCAGACGGGGCAAGATGGCGACGGCATAGGTGAACTTGTGAGATTCTCTGAACGGACCAAGACTGCAAACTGCTGAATAGACAGACTGTAAAACAGAGGGAAAAGTGAACAAAACCAGAAGACCCTCATAAGGAAGAACAGGTCATTGCAGAAGAGAAATAAAAGCAACCCCACCTTCCCTCAAAAACAGAATTGAAGAGGGGGAGGGAAAGGGGTAAAGGGAGAAAAATCTACAGAAATGAAGAAAAACCAAAAGAAGAGTATGGGTCTCTCCCAGACGCCTGGGAGAGCAGACACTGAGAAAATTGACTTTGGAATACAAACAATGCAAAGTCCCCAGAATGAAGGGTCTCAAAATGCAAATGCAGATATCAAAACAATAATGGAGAGACTAAAAAGAATTGAGGAGACACAAGAAGAAACTAGGAAGGAGCTGATATCTGAGATAACAGTAATAAAGAATACTGTGAATGAAATAATAACAAATTTGATAAGCATGGGAAAGCAGA
>NW_007172850.1:0-818 GCF_000164805.1 Carlito syrichta | reverse complement strand
TCGTACCCGACACCTGAGCTGTGGCGGTGGCGGCGGCTCCTGCGCTCGGGCTGGGCTGGGCACGGCGCCGCCCGGTTACTCGTGACCAAGCCAGGTGTGCGCGGGTGTCAGTGCTCCCAGGGCTTGGACGCGCCTGATGCGCCTAGCAGACGGGGCAAGATGGCGACGGCATAGGTGAACTTGTGAGATTCTCTGAACAGACCAAGACTGCAAACTGCTGAATAGACAGACTGTAAAACAGAGGGAAAAGTGAACAAAACCAGAAGACCCTCATAAGGAAGAACAGGTCATTGCAGAAGAGAAATAAAAGCAACCCCACCTTCCCTCAAAAACAGAATTGAAGAGGGGGAGGGAAAGGGGTAAAGGGAGAAAAATCTACAGAAATGAAGAAAAACCAAAAGAAGAGTATGGGTCTCTCCCAGACGCCTGGGAGAGCAGACACTGAGAAAATTGACTTTGGAATACAAACAATGCAAAGTCCCCAGAATGAAGGGTCTCAAAATGCAAATGCAGATATCAAAACAATAATGGAGAGACTAAAAAGAATTGAGGAGACACAAGAAGAAACTAGGAAGGAGCTGATATCTGAGATAACAGTAATAAAGAATACTGTGAATGAAATAAATAACAAATTGATAAGCATGGAAAGCAGAATTACCCAAGCAGAAGAAAGAATCTCAGAGCTTGAGGACCAAAATATAGAAATAACCCAAACTCTTAAAAACACAGAAAATAAGCTAAAAAAGACAGACAAAACCTTCAAGAGATGAGTGACTACCTCAAGAGGCCTAACCCTAAGAATAATCGGACTCCCTGGA
>NW_007172849.1:0-357 GCF_000164805.1 Carlito syrichta | reverse complement strand
AGAACTTGAAGACCAGAACATGGAATTAACCCAATCTGTAAAAAACATAGAAAGAAGACTCACAAAGAAAGAACAAAGGCTACAAGAAATGTGAGATTATATCAAGAGGTTGAACATATCTATGCCTGATTGGTATCCCAGAAGAAGAAAGGGAATTGGAGAACAACTTGGAGCAAGTATTCCAGGAAGTAATCCAAAAAACTTTCCCCTTCTCACCAGAGATGTGACTAGCCAAGTACAAGAGATACAAAGAACCCCCACAAGATGTCAAATGAGAAGACCAACCCCTAAACACATAGTAACCTGCCTACACAAAGTAGGCACAAAAGAAATAATCCTAAAGGCAGCAAGACAGAA
>NW_007172848.1:7413-8451 GCF_000164805.1 Carlito syrichta | reverse complement strand
CTCCCCTCTGTGTTTTAAAAATGGCAGTGGTCCTCTGTTCACATGTTAACATGGTATTATCTCTTCTATTTTTTAAAATGTTAGTCACCCCCCGTATATGGATTAAAATAACATTCTCCTCTCATTCTGTATGTTCCCGTGGCATTCTCACCTCTGTCTGTGTGTAAGCTGGCATTCTTTATTATGTCCGTGAGTTAACATAGCTTTCTCCCCTCAGTCTGTGTATTTCCAGGACGTTATCCCCTAAGTCCGTGTGGTAAGATGGCGTTCTCCCCTTGTTCTGAGTGTTAACAGGGCATTCTAACCTCTGTCCATGTGTTAACATGACGTTCTCTCCTCTGTTTGTGTGTTAACATAACATTCTCCCTTCAAACTGTGTGTTCCCATGGCTTTCTTGTCTCTCTCCGGGTGTTATTATGGTGGTGTCCCCACTGTTTGTGTGTTAACATGGTATTCTCTCCTTAATCTGAGTGTTTCCATGGAGTTCTCACCTCTGCCTGTGTGTTAACATGGTATTCTCCCCTCTGTGTTTTAAAATGGTGTTGTCCCCTCTGTCCGTGTGTTAACCTTATGTTCTCCTCTCAGCTTCTGTGTTCCCATGGCGTTCTTGCCTTTGTCCATGTGTAAACATGGCGTTCTCCACTATGTCCGTGGGTTTACATGGCATTCTCCCCTCTGTCTCTGTGTCCCCATGGCATTCTCGCCTCTGTCCGTGTGTTAACATGGCATTCTACTCTCTGTCTGTGTATTAACATGGCTTACTTGCTTCTGACCACGTGTTAACATGGCATTCTCCACTGAGTTTGTGTTTCCCCCTGGCGTTCTCACCTCTGTCCAAGTGTTAACATGGCTTTCTCCCCTCAGTCTTTTTGTTCCGATGGTGTTTTCCCCTCTCTCCATGTGTTAATATGGTGTATCGATTGCTTTTGTGTTAGCATGGTGTTCGCCCCTTAATCTGTGTGTCCTTATGTCATTCTTGCCTCTGTCCATGTGTTAACATGGCATTCTGCATTTTACTGTCTGTGTGTTAACATGGCA
>NW_007172848.1:1288-6557 GCF_000164805.1 Carlito syrichta | reverse complement strand
TCCATTTGTAAATATGACATTCCCCACTATGTCCTCAAGTTAACATGGCATTCTTCCCTCTGTCTATGAGTTAACATGGTGTTCTCCCCTCATTCTGTATATTCCCATGGTGTTCTCTCCACAGTCTGTGTGTTAACATGGTGATCTCTCCTCTGCTTGTACGTTAACATGGCGTTCTTCCTTCAGACTGTGTATTCCCATGGTATTCTTGCCTCTCTCCATGTGTTATCATGGTGTTGTCCACACTGTTTGTGTGTTAACATGGTGTTCTCCCCTCCTTTGTGTGCTTTCATGGAGTTCTCACCTTTGTATGTTAACTTGGCGTTCTCCCCTCAGTGTGTTAACATGGCATTCTTCCCACTGTCTGTGTTTTAAAATGGCATTCACCCTTCTGTCCATGTGATAACATTGCATTCTCTTCTCTGTGTGTTTCCATGGTGTTCTCGCCTTTGTCAATGTGCAAACATGGCATTCTCCCCTCTGTGTGTGTCCTCGTGGCATTCTCGCCTCTGTCCATGTGTTAACATGGCCTTCTCTCTTCTGTCTGTGTGTTAACATGGCTTTCTCCAGTCTGTGTGCCCTCATGGCATTCTCACCTCTCTTTGTTTTAACATGGCATTCTTCCCTATGTCTATGTGTTAACATGACATGTTCCCCTCAGTCTGTGTGTTCTCATGGCATTCTCACCTCTATCTATCGGTTAACATGGTGTTCTCCCCTCTATCTGTGTGTTAACATTGTGCTATCACCTCAGACCGTGTGTTAACATGGCAGGCTACCCTGTGTCTGTGGATTAACATGGCATTCTTGCTTCTGACTGCCTGTTACCATGGTGTTGTCCACAGTCTGTGTTTCCCCATGGCATTCTCCCCTCTGTCCGTGTGTTCATGTGGCAGTTTCCTTTCAGTCTTCGTGTTCCCATGACATTTTTATCTCTCTTCATGTGTTAACATGGTGTTGTCCCCACTGTCTGTATATTAACATGATGTTCTTCCCTCAGTCTATGTGTCCTTATGGTGTTCTTGCTTCTGTCCATGTGTTAACATGGCACTCTCACCTCATTCTGTGTGTTCCCATAGCGTTATCCCTCTGTCTGTGTGTTTCCATGGCATTCCCCCTCTGTTCATGTGTTAACATGGTGTTCTCCACTCTGCCCATGTGTTGACATGGCGTTCTACCACTCTCTGTGTGTTAATATGGAGCTGTCTCCTCCATCTGTGTGTTAACATTGTGCTATCACCTCAGTCTGTGTGTTAACATGGTGTTCTCCCCTCTGTCTGTGTAATAACATGGCGTTCTTGCTTCTGATTATCTGCTAACATGGCATTGTCCACTGACTTTTTGTTTCCACCTGGTGTTCTTGCCTCTGTTCGTGTGTTAACATGGTGTTCTCCCCTCAGTCTTTGTGTTCCCATGGCGTTTTCACCTTTCTTCAAGTGTTAACATGGGTGTTGTCTCCTTTGTCGGTGTGTTAACATGGTGTTTGCCCCTCAGTCTATGTGTCCTTATGGTGTTCTTACTTCTGTCCATATGTTGACATGGCCTTCTCCCCTGTCTGTGTGTTAATATGGCGTTCTCTATTCAGTCTGTGAGTCCTCGTGGCATTCTCACCTCTGTCCATATGTTAACATGATATTCTCTTCTCTGTGTGTTAACATTGTGTTCTCCCCTCTGTCCGTGTGTTAACATGGTGTTCTTCTATCTATGCACTTGTTAACATGGCATTGTCGCCTTTGTCTGTGTGTTAACATGGCATTCTCCCCTCAGTCTGTGTATTCCCATGATGTTCTCGCCTCTGTCTGTGTGTAAACATGGCGTACTCTACTATGTCCATGAGATAACATGGCGTTCTTCCCTCTGTCTTGTGTTAACATAGTGTTCTTCCCTCAGTCTATGTATTTTCGTGGCATTCTTCCCTCAGTCTGTGTTTTAATATGATGTTCTCCCCTCTGTCTGAGTGTTAACAGGGCATTCCTTCCTCTGTTCGTGTGTTAATCTGGCTTTCTTTCTACTGTTTTTGTGTTAACATGATGATCTCCCATCAGACTGTGTGTTCCCATGGCGTTTTTGCTTCTTTCTGCATTTTATCATGGTGTTGTACCCACTGTCTGTGTGTTATCACGGTGTTCTCCTCACAGTCTGTGTGTTCCCATGGCATTCTCCCCTCAGTCTGTGTGTTAACATGACATTCTCCCTTCTGTCTGAGTGCTAACAGGTCGTTCTCCCTTCCTCCCATGTGTTAACAAGGCATTCTTCCTTCTGTTTGTGTGCTAACATGGTGTTCTCCCTTCAGTTTGTGTGCACCCATGGCATTCTTGCACCTTTTCATGTGTTATTATTGTGTTGTACTCACTGTCTGTGTGTTAACATGGTGTTCTCTCCTCAGTCTGTGTGTTCCCATGGTGTTCTTGCCTCTGACTGTGTGTTAACATGGCATTCTTTCCTCTGTGTGTTAACATGGCGTTCTCCCCTCTATCTGTTTTAAAATGACAATCCCACCTCTGTCAGTGGCTTAACATTGTGTTCTCCTCCTCTCAGTCTTTATATTCCCATGGTGCTCTCACCTCTGTCCATGTGTAAACATGGCATTCTCCACTATGTCTGAGAATTAACATGGCGTTCACCCCTGTGTCAGTGTGTTAACTTGGTATTCTACTCTCAGTCTGTGTATTGCCATGATGTTCTCCCCTCAGTCTGTGTGTTAACTTGCCATTCTTCTCTCTGTCTGTGTGTTAACATGGTGTTCTCTTCTCTATTTTCATAGCATTCTCAACTCTTTTCGTGTGTTCACATGGCATTCTCTCTTCTTTCTGTGTGTTAACATGGCATTTTTCTCTCTGTCCTATAGCAACATTGTGTTTTCCCTTCTCTCATTGTGTTAACATGGAGTTATCTTCTCTGTCCATGTATTAACATGATGTTCTCACCTCTGTTCATGTTTTCTCATGGCATTCTCACCTTTGTTCATGTGTTAACATGGCATTCTCCCCTCAGTCTGTAAGTTTCCATGGCGTTCTCACCTGTGTTCTTGTGTTAGCATGGCAGTCTCCCTTCTATGTGTGTGCTAACATGGCGTTCTCCCCCTGTCTGTGTGTTTACATGCTGTTCTTATCTCTGTCCATGTGTTAACATGGCATTCTCCCCTTTGTCTGTGTGATAAAAGGTGTTCTTACCTCCGACCATGTGTTAACATGGCATTCTCCCTCCAGTCTGTGTGTTAATATGGTTGTCTCCCCTCTGTCCATGTGTTAACATGGTGTTCTCTCCTCTATGTGTTAATATGGCGTTCTCCTCTCAGTCTGTGTGTCCCCGTGGTGTTCTTGCCTGTGTTCATGTGTTAATATGGCATTCTTTTCTCTGTGTTAATATGGCATTCTCCCCTATTGCTGTGTGTTAACATGGTGTTCCCCCTCTGTCTGTGTGTTAACATGGTGTTTTTGCCTCTGTCTGTAGGTTAATATGGTATTGTCCACTCATTGTGTATGTCCCCATGGTTTTTTAGCCTTTGTTCATGTTAACATGTCATCTTCCCCTCTCTCTCTCTGTGTTAACATAGGATTCTCCACTCTGTTCATGGATTAACATGACGTTCTCCCCAAGTCCGTGTGTTAAGATGGTGTTCTCCCCTCTGTGTGAGTGTTAACAGGGCATATCATCTTCGTCCTTGTATTAAACATGTTGTTCTCCTCTCTGTTTGTGTGCTTACATGACTTTCTCCCTTCAGTCTGTGTGTTCCCATGACGTCTACCTCAGTTCGTGTGTTAACATGGTGTTCTCTCCACTGTCTGTGTTTTAACATGGTGTTCTCCCCTTAGTCTGTGTGTTTCCATGCCTTTCTCCCCTCAGTCTGTGTGTTGACATGACATTCTCCCCTCTCTCTGAGTGTTAACAGGGCATTCTTGCCTCTGTCCATGTATTAACATGGCATTGTCCCTTCAGACGTGTGTTTCCATAGTGTTCTTACCTTTCTCTGTGTGTTATCGTGGTGTTGTTCCAACTGTTTGTGTGTAAACATGATGTTCTCCCCTCAGGCTATTTCCCTGGTGTTCTCACTATTGTCAGTGTGTTAACATGGCATTCTCCCTTATGTCTGTGTTTTAAAATGGCATTCGCTCCTCTGTCCATGTGTTAACATTGTGTTTTCCTCTCAGTCTGTGTGTGTTCCCATGACATTTTTGTCTTTCTTTGTGTGTAAACATGGCCCTCTCCACTATGTCAGTGAGTTAACATGGCTTTCTTCCCCCGTCTGTGTCTCATGGCGTTCTTGCCTCTGTCTGTGTGTTAACATGGCGTTCTCCCCTCTGTCTGTGTGTTAATATGGCATTCTCCATTCAGTCTGTGAGTCCCCGTGGCCTTCTGACCTCTGTCCTTGTGCTAACATGGCATTATCTCCTCTATCTGTGTTTTAACATTGTGTTCTCCCCTCTGTCAATGTTTTAACATAGTGTTCTCCTATCTCCCCATGTGCTAGTATGGTGTTCTCACCTCTGTCTTTGTGTCAACCTGGCGTTCTACCCTCTGTGTGTTAACATTACTTTGTTCCCTATATCAGTGTGCTAATATGACGTTCTCCCCTTAGTCTGTGTTTTCCAATGGCGTTCTTGTCATTATAAATTTGTGCTAACAAGGCATTCTACCCTCTGTGTGTGTATACTAACATGACAGTCCTGTTTATGACTATGTGTTACCATGGCATTCTTCACTCAATCTGTGTATCCCTATGGCATTCTCAACTCTGTCCTTGTGTTAACATGGCATTCTACCCTCTTTCTGTGTATTATCATGCCATTCTATCTTCTGACCCTCTGTTAACATGGTGATCTCCACTGAGTTTGTTTTTTGCTATGATGTTTTCACCTCTGTCTGTGTGTTAACATGGCATTCTCCCCTCAGTCTGTGTTCCCATGGTGTTCTTGCCTCTTTCCGCATGTTAACTTAGTGTTTTCCCCACTGTCTGTGTGTTAACATGGTGTTCTCCCCTCAGTCTGTGTCCTTATGGTGCTCTTGCCTCTGTCCTTGTGTTAGCATGGCATTCCCACCTCAATCTGTGTGTTCCCATGGCGTTCTACCCTTTGTTCATGTGCTAACATGGCGTTCTCCCCTCTGTCTGTGTGTTAATATGGTGTTGTCCACTCATTCTGTATGTTCCCATGGCATTCTTGCCTCTGTCCTTGTGTTAACATGGAGTTTTCTCCACTTTGTGTGTTAACATGGCATTCTCCCTTCTGTCCATGTGATAAATGGTGTTCTCCCTTCTGTTCGTGTGTTA
>NW_007172848.1:0-1181 GCF_000164805.1 Carlito syrichta | reverse complement strand
CATGGCATTCTCCTCTCAGTCTGTGTGTTAACATGGCATCTCCCATCTGTCTGAGTGTTAACAGGACATTCTTGCCTCTGTCCATGTGTTAATAAGGCATTTTTTCTTGTGTTTGTGTGTTATCATAGCGTTTTCCCTTCAGATTGTTTGTTCCCATGGTGTTCTTGCTCTCTCTATGTATCCACTGTATGTGTGCTAACATGGTGTTCTCCCCTCAGTCTGTTTGTTCCCATGGTGTTCTCACCTCTGTCCGTTTGTAAACGTGGCATTCTCCACTATGTCTATGAGTTAACATGGCTTCCTTCCCTCTGTGTGTGTGTTGACATGGTGTACTCCCTTCAGTCTGTGTATTCCTATGATGTTCTCCCCTCAGTCTGTGTGTTAACATGGCGTTCTCCCCTCTGTCTGAGTGTTAACAGGGCAATCTCCCCTCTTATGTGTGTTAACATGGAATTCTCTTTTTGGTTTGTGTGATAACATGTCTTTCTCCTTTCAGACCGTGTGTTTCCATGGCGTTCTTGCCTCTCTCTGTGTGTTATCATGGCGTTGTCCCCACTGTTTGTGTGTTAACATGGTGTTCTCTGCTCAGTGTGTGTGCTTCCATGGCATTCTCACCTTTGTCTGTGTGTTAACATGGCATTTTCCCCTCTGTCTGTGTGTTAACATGGCATTCTCCCCTCTATCTGTGTTAACCATGTGTTCTCACCTCTGTCTTTGTGTCAACATAGCATTCTACCCTCTGTCTGTGCAATAAAATGGCATTGTCACCTTTGTCCGTGTGTTAACATGGCAATCTACCCTCTGTGTTTGTGTTAACATGGTGTTCTCGCTTATGACCATGTGTTAACATGGCGTTCTCCATTCAGTCTGTGTGTCCCCATGGCATTCTCGCCTCTATCCTTATGTTAACATGGCATTCTCCTCTCTGTCTGTGTGTTAACATGGCATACTCCCCACAGTCTGTGTGTTCCCATGGCATTCTTGCCTCTGTCTGTGTGTTAACATGTCATTCTCCCTTCTATCTGTGTGTGAACATTGTGCTTTTGCCTCTCTTCTTGTGTTAACATGACATTCTCCACTGAGTTTGTTTTTCCCCATGGCATCTCACTTCTGTCTGTGTATTAACATGGCTTTCCTCTGTCTGTGTGTTCCCATGGTGTTCTCGCCTCTTTCCGTGTATT
>NW_007172847.1:0-440 GCF_000164805.1 Carlito syrichta | reverse complement strand
TTTTTCACCTGCACTTTGTGTTTTCACAGGAAGCCTGTCTTTATTGCCAGGAATAATTGTATGGGGGAGAGAAATGTCCCTCGATTGGGGATATGTCCCTGGCCTTTCTTGGCAGAAGGTCTGGGAGGATGATGCAAGAGGATGGCCTGAGTCCCCGGGTTCAAGACCAGCCTGGGCACCACCTCAGGAACTCGTCTCTACAAGAAGCCTAAAAAGAAGCTGAGCATGGTGGCACATGTCTGTCATTCTGGTCAATTAGGAGCACATGGAGGGAGGATTGCCATAGCCCAACTGGTAGAGACCATGGTGGCCAAGAGCATACCCCTGCACCACAGCCTGGGCAAAGGAGTGGGACTCCGGCTGCCCTCTCTAGGATCCCACATCATCAGAAGGGAGCAGTCTTTGTGGTGGGATCCCTAGAGGGGTGTGGAGGCCAGGGG
>NW_007172846.1:0-970 GCF_000164805.1 Carlito syrichta | reverse complement strand
TCTGCCTGAGCCCAGACAGTTAGGGATGCAGTGAGCCATGATCATGCCACTGCACTCCAGCCTTTGGGACAGAGTGAGGCACCAACTCAAAAAAAATTACTAATTCATTTGGATATTATTTATTCAGTACCTGTAGTGCGGCCTACTACGCCAAGTTCTATGTTAAACTTTCAGGATTCATGGAAACAAAACATATTTTATGCTTTTTAGAGACTTCAAATATAGTCAAGAGAGACAGAATTGTTAAGAAAAGCTTAAGAGCACCAATATTTCCTCAAAAACTTTAAAAAAAAATGATATCTTATGGTCCAGGAGAGCTATCTCTCTGAACTTGTAACAAAGCTATTCTAAATATTTATTTGATAGTGTACTTTGGTTCCTAACTTGTTTTTATTTATAAACTGTTGCAAATTAATGAAAAAAATAGTAGAATGAGCAAAAGATAAAAAGAGATGGTAGTTGAAAGCAACATTCTATACCTAATAGCTATGAATTATGTTTTGCTTGTTTGGCTCTACTAATTTATCCAAAAGATTGAATTTGTTTTTGGCTAATGGAAATGCTCTGTATGTCTGTTGTGTAAAGAAAATCACCAAGTTAAGAAAAAGCCTTGGCCAGGTATGGTGGCTCATACCTGTCATACACTCACACTTAGGGAGACTGAAGCAGAAGGATCACTTGAGATCATCAATTCAAGACCAGTCTGGGCAATATACCAAGATGCTACCTCGAAAGAAAGACAGACAGAGAGAGAGAGAGAGAGAGAGAGAGAGAGAGAGAGAGAGAGAGAGAGAGAGAGCAAGCCAGCTTCATTCCCAAGTGACCTGGCATAATTGTTACAAACTCAGTTTCTACTAGCTACATGCACCTAGGTCCAAATCCCAACTCTGTCACTTACAAGCCACATGATCTGTAAAACAGATTATATTATTATAATAATATAATAATACCACATATGTCAGAGGGTTGG
>NW_007172845.1:0-582 GCF_000164805.1 Carlito syrichta | reverse complement strand
TGATTGGGGCCAGTGCCTTACTGGTTGTTAGTTACCACTCCAGGAACAACTTTAAGAAGTGACCAAGTCTCACCTTGCTCATACTGACCAGCCAGCTTTCTTCTCCCTTGCCTATGAACCCATGAATAATAAAGCAGGTACAATTGTTGGATCTGCAACAATTTCCTATTTTAGATAGAAAATGTTTCATGTGAGTTTCTTACAGCATCTAATAGAACTATTTGTAAGTTGTATGTAGGGAGGAAGGGAGGTGGTAAGTAGGAGAAAACTGGTGGGATTTGGGATTCTTGTGAGTAAGGACTCTCCCTTTACAACCACGCTGATCACAATCATCATCACATTGTTATTTCTCATTCATCATAATATGTTTGCAGTTGTTCAACTCAGGATAATATGTCTGCTTTAATCTTGTTGGTAAAAATCTTGTCTTTACACAATGTAAGGCTTTGGGTGTGTATGTGTACCTATATATCTATTATCTATCATTTATCTATGTACATATCTATCTTTCTACCTAATATGGGTATATATATGAAGTACTAGGTGGTTTTATACATTGTGTGTGTGTGTGTGTGTGTGTGT
>NW_007172844.1:0-909 GCF_000164805.1 Carlito syrichta | reverse complement strand
TGTAATGGAATGGAGATGAATGGAATAAAATCTAATGCAATTGATTGAACTGGAGTGGAAGAGAATGGAGATGAAAGGAATGGAATGGAATGGATGGAATGGAATGGAATAGAATGGTGACGAATGGAAACAAATGCAATGGAGTGGAATTCAAAGGAATAGAGAGGAATTAAATGTAAATTAATGAAACAGAAAGGAAAGGAATGGAGAGGAATGTAATGGAATGCAAAGGAATGGAACGGAATGGGGAGGAATGGAATAGAATGGATGGTATAGAATGGATTGGAGTGGAATGGAATGTATTTGAATGGAATGGATTGGAGACGAATGAAATGGAATGGAGTGGAGAGGAGTGGAATGCAATGGTATGTAATGGAATGGAATTGAATGGAGAGGATAGGAATGGAAAGGAATGAAATGGCAAGGAGAGAAATGGAATAGAGTGGAGAGGACTGGAATGGATTGAAGAGGAATTGAGTTGAAAGGAATGGATTGGAAAGGAATGGAATGGAAAGGAATGGAGAGGAATGGAATGGAGCAGAATGGAATGGAATGGAATGGAATGGAATGGAATGGAATGGAATGGAATATAGAGGAAAGTAATGGAATGGAATGAAGAGGAAAGGAGAGGATTTGAGAGGATTTGAATAGTGTGGAATGAAGTTGAATGGAATGGAATGGAAAGGAAGGAGAGGAATGGAATAGATTGGTATAGAGAGGAATGGAATAAAATGGAATGGAATAGAGAGGATTGGAATGGTATGAGATGGTATGCAATGCAGTGGAATGGAATGGAAATTAATGTTGTGCAAAGAAACTGAATGTTGTGGAATGGAATGGGAGGAATGGAAAGGAATGGAGAAGAATGGAGAGAAATGGAATAGTGTGGAATGGAGAGGAATGGAATGG
>NW_007172843.1:0-695 GCF_000164805.1 Carlito syrichta | reverse complement strand
AAGGGAAAGAAATGGAGAGGAACGTAATGGAATGCAAAGAAGTGGAATGGAATGTAGAGGAATGAAATAGAATGGACGGTATTGAAGGGATTGGAGTGGAATGGAATGGATTGGAATGGAATGGAGTGGAATGGAATGGAATGGAGAGGAGTGGAATGCAATGGTATGGAATGGAATGGAATGGAATGGAGAGGAAAGGAATGGAGAGGAATGGAATGGAAAGGAGAGAAATGGAATGGAATGGAGAGGGCTGGAATGGAATGAAGAGGAAATGAATGGAAAGGAATGGATTGGAAAGGAATGCAATGGAAAGGAATGGAGAGGAATGGAATGGAGTGGAATGGAATGGAGAGGAATGGACTTGAATGGAATGGAAAGGAATGGAGAGGAATGGAGTGGAAAGGAATTGACTGGAATGGAATGGAATAGAGGAATGGAATAGAATGGAATGGAATGGAAAGGAATGGAAAACATGAAATGGAATGGAATAGAGAGGATTGGAATTGAATGGAAGGGAAGGGAGTGAAATGGAATGGAAAGGAATGGAGTAAAATGGAATGGAGAGGAGTTTAATAGATGTAGATAAATTGAATGGAATGGAATGGAATTGAATGCAGAGGAGTGGAATGGTGAAAACTGCATTGTGGTGGAATGTAGAGGAATTGAATGGAATCAAATGGAGTGAAATGGAATGC
>NW_007172842.1:0-862 GCF_000164805.1 Carlito syrichta | reverse complement strand
CAGCTCCGATGCAAACACACGAGGGTCTTTGTTCAGGCTTGAGTCTGGGCTCATGCCCGAAGCAGCAGCTTCAGGGACGAGAGCCCCGATTCATAATGGCAAGCAGTTTTTATGCACAATTACAGAGGGAGGGGAAAGAACTTTAAACTTGATTTTACATGATTGGGTAATTTCTCCCAGTGGGTACAGGAACACTTGGTATTGGTGGATGCTGCCCGTGATTGACAGAAACCCCCTCAATGGGCCGAGTGGAATGTTAGATAACTTAGGTCCACGCAGTCCCTGCGTATGAAGTAACCTGAGCTGGCAGGCAAAGGGTTACATTAGCCCTTAAGTCTCCATCCCAAGGTATGCTTAGGAAAGCTTGTTTGCTTAACATTTACATAACATAACATGGTCATTATGGGACAACAAAAGCCAAACTTAACAAAGTTCTAAATATGAATGCTGCAAACACATACAGTGAATGTGGGGTAGAAATTCATATACTAATTCTGGGAATTTATAAAATATCACAAACGTCTTATAGCAAGGCGATTTTTGTAAAGGTCTCTGATTCTCTCAAGTTTACATAGCCACTGCAGGTAAATTAACACTGGGATGAAAACCGGTGATAGAGAGCAGCTGGCGCCTCTGAGTCTGCTGCCACCTTGTAGGAATGTCTGAAAGGGGCTTATCGCTTTATCATTCACATCCCATTGTAAAAGCAGAAGTTAGCCTACTAATTTGGGGCTGGCAATGCTTAACCCAAGAGTTCTAAATATAAACACTGCTTACGCCATTATTGGTCACGACCCGGCACCCGACATATGCCTAATTCTACAGGGTCTGAGGTAGGATTTAAAGTACTAGATTTCATAAA
>NW_007172841.1:0-5690 GCF_000164805.1 Carlito syrichta | reverse complement strand
GCTGGACAAACATCATACTATACATTGCCATCCTAATTCAACTTTGAAAAGTAATGCATAGATAACATCACTTAAAATGTGTACACTTTTTTTGGCACCCTGGTGTGTGTGTGTGTGTGTATATCTACATATATATCACGTGTACTATGCACACCATGGAATACTATTCATCCATAAAAAAGTATGAGCTAATGTCTTTGCAGCAACTTTGATGGAACTGGAAACCATCATCCTGAGTGAAGCAGAGCAGGAACAGCAAACCAAGCACCACACATTATCATCATTCATGGGGCTAAACTGAGGTGTTGCAAAGGCACAGAGAGTGGTACAGTGGACATAGGAGACAGAAGAGAGGGAAGGTGGGAAGAGATGAAGGGATGAAACATCACCTGTCAGGTAAAGTGGGCACCAGTGGGGGTGGTGGGTACCCATAAAGCCCAGATTTCTTCGCCACTATGCAATGCATGCAGATAATCAAAAATCCCTTGTACCCGCTAAGCTAGTGAAATAAAAACAGAAAAGAAAAGAAAAGAAAAACCACTCCACACTGAGTCTGTGACTGTTGATGCTGGTCAAGTCTGCCTGTGGCCTCAGGGACCAAGCCTGGTTTTCCATCACTGTGTTTGTCTTCCAAACACTTAAAGTTTGGACTCAGGGTCCACCCTACATCTCTCAATGTTCAGGTGTTATTTTCTTTCTTTCTTTCTTTTTGAGTTGGCATCTTACACCATCACCCAGGCTAGAGTTCAGTGGCACACTCACAGCTACCTCAGTGTTAACCTGTGGGCTTTGGCAATTCTTCTACCTCAGCCTTCCAAGTAGCCCAAACAACAGGGGCATGCTACAATGCATGGCTAATTTTTTATTTATTGTAGAGATGAGGTCTCGCCAAGTTTCCCAGGTTGGTCTCGAACCCATGGGCTCAGGTAATTCCCTCACCTCGGTCTCCCAAAGTGCTGGGATGACAGGCTTGAGCCACCACACCTTGCTGGGTATTATTATTTTCAGTTGTTCAACTGTTGTTCATGAGATCTTACACCCAGACATGAAACTATCCTTGTCACATGCTGGAAGATGCCATGCTGCTGCTGCTTCTCCCTTCAAAAGGTTGTGGGACAAACAAAATAAAGAGAAGGGAGTGCAGCTCAGGTTCTTGCAAAGACCCAGTCCTTTTGTACCATGAAGCCTATCCTCTCATGTTGCAGGCCGAGGCTCGTTCTCCTGCCTTTCCCAAAGGTTCTTCATTTTGGAAGAGAAGAGGATAAATCTGAGTGTTGAGATCAGAAAGATGGTGGTTTTGGAGAGGCAAGGGTGTAGACCCTGGAACTCAGTCCAGCGGTATGTTCTGTTGGAGAATGTCCACTGGCTGCCATTCTGATGGCTTGCCATTCTGATGCCTCACTGTGCTTGTTCAGTCATCAAATAGAGGCTTTCCTTGTCCCCACCCGTTCATGGATCCTGTGGCAACAGGAGGTTGTGTGGGCTCCTACATGGGGGCTGAGGCACTAACAGGCCCCCAGGAGATGTCACCAGGAAAGGTCCGTAGGATACCTGGGGACTGGGATGAAGTTTGACTTCATAAACATGGTGGTCTGCTCCTCCTTATGAAGGGAAATTAGTCATCACGTCTCAAAGCCTCAATCTGAAAAGGGAACACAAAATGTGGCACCTGAGCAGAAACAAGATCCCCCTCATTCATGGAAGATGTTGGCCTTCGGCCGGCAGTCGTCTGCCTCCCCATTTAGTCGGTGCTGTGTGATGTCACCATGCCTGCAACACCACACCAATGACGTGGCCTCTGTACACTTGACTGAGCACCTCCGAGTCTGCCTCACCCACCCCTCCCACCTCCCATGGTCTGTGGGGGTCTAAGGGCTTGTGACTGTGTCATATCCCTCATTTGGCCTCGCCACCCAAGGTCCCCAGGATTGATCAACACCCTGTCCCTCCAGAGGGCTTCTACCTCACCCACATGACACCAGACTCCATCGGGTGACACCATCAATTCACCTCCATCCCAGCTTGCCACCCACCTTTTCTTGCTCCCCTTGGGGGGGCACCGATCAGCCTTTGCTGTCATTACTTTCTGCATGGAGACCCTTTGTGGTAGCAGAGGTGGGAAGAGAGGTTCCTCGTTTTTCCTACTCAGAACGTCTCCCTTGCTCCCAAAGACATCATCCAAGGTGGAGCATTGGGCCACTTCTCTGGAAGACAGGAGCCCCTGCAGGTGGCCTGTTAGTCACATGGTTTTCTTATCCCAGCTTTGGGATGGTGCGTGATGTCTACATGCAGAGGGTGTGCAGGGTGACAGCCCTCTCCCCAGGCATGTCCACGCTCCTATCCCACAAGCACTTCTCCTTGTGCCTTTGTTTTTCCAGCTACACACAGTGAAACACTGTCACAACCACGACTCCACTGCCATCTTGCTGTGGTTATTATTCCTAAAGGTGAACACATGTAGGAATTCACGGTCCTAGTATCCGTCATGGTGCTGAGGACTTTACAAGGATGAGGGTCACTCTCCTACTCATTACACAGATGAGAAAACTGATGCAGGGGTGTATGGGTTGGCGGCCAAGGCCATCTAGTGTTTAGGTCTGATAGGGTAGGTGTTGGAGGCCAAGTTGGACCCCAGAACCCTGAGTCACTCTGTCTTCCTGATGGAATATCCCCTGCCTTCTGGCCAAGGCCACAGACATAAACAAAAGGAAACAGTCAGCCAAACACAAAAGCTGCCGTGTGTATGGAGGGTGGCTGACCTCATCAATAGCGAATTTCTGCTCCTGAAATAGGCATGCCTGATGAAGCCAGAGCTGTATTGTCCCTGGGGATGACTGTGGCCAACTGCAACCAACACATCAGAATTTATCTAATTCATTAAATTGCACCTGCAGCATGGTACCATGGGCCAGTGGCACACACATTTTCAAAACAGTAAAATTTGCAAAGCTGCAAAGCATTGAGTGGACTGTTTCCTGCGCCTCCCACCTGGGTTCCTGCCAGTCTGTCGCTCACCTCTTGGCCAGGGCCACAGCAGAGACCCTTGAACAGACAAGGCCCCTGGCTGGGCTCTCAGGGGACACAGCTAGCTGGTGGATCCAGTGCACAGAGGATGGGTGCTGGTAACCTCTCTGCATCTCTCCTTCCTCAAAGACAGAATGAAGGAGTTTATGAGCATGCTCTCTCCCTGAGACCAGACTTCAGATGAGATGCTGGGCTAGTGGAGGCTGACCTCATTCTTGGGTAACTTTTTTCTCAAGAGCATTTAAGGTCAGGCACAGTGGTTCTCATCTATAATCCTAACACTTTGGGAGGCTGAGGTGGGAGGATCGCTTGAGGCCAGGAGTTTCAGACTAGTCTGTGGAACATAGTGAGACCCCATCTCTACAATTTTTTAAAATAAGCCAGACTTGGTGGCACACATCTGTAGTCTCAACTACACAGGAAGCTGAGGCAGGAGGATTGCTTGAATATAGGTGGTTGAGGCTGCAGTGAACTATGATTGCGCCATCACACTCCAGTCTGGGTAACACAGTGAGATCCAGTTTCAAAAAAATTTCAGCAAAATCATCCATTGCCAGATTGTTCTATGCATTGATTCCATTACGTTTTCATAGTACAGGTTTTAACCTGTTCTCCCTTCTCGAAAAGTTATTTTCAGAAGACAAGCACATCCATGTAGCCTCATGAGTGAGGGTTTCTAAACTATCCTGTAATTTTTAGGCTACAAGCCACTCCACTCCTTCCCGTCTAGCCCAGCCCTTTGATTGGTCACACATTAGAGTCTCTTTCCTTGTTTGTGTGGGCTGTGCATTGTGTCCCTCTAAGTGATACAGTATGGCATAGGACATCCCTTCCCTCCTCTGACCCATGCCCCCCACTGTGATGGAAGATGCTTGAAACTGGGAGCTCTCTGATATAAAACTGATATGACAGGGAAGGAAAGCTCTAGAAAAAATTCTCCCTAGAAACCTCTTCTTTGATGTGCAGCAGATGAAACTACTTTAATTGCAGGTGGGTATGAAAAGCTAAATTATTCTGGAAGTATGCATTTTCTTAAAAGTTGTAAGATGGTTGATAACCACAATTTTAAAATAGAGAGAGAAGTGGATAATGGTATAAACAGCCACGTATCCACTCCAGAAATGACAGTTGCTAACATCATCTCATATCCTCCTTATAGTTTTATTAAAAGAAGTGAAATATTGCAGATAAAGTTAGATTCTTCAGTATGGTGATAGTTTACCCTCAGAAACAAAGAAAATTCCCTCTGATCTCTGATCCCTGATCCATATGAAAGATATAGCTGTCACACTTCTCTGTCTTCTATCTATCACCTGTTGATGCATCCCTCATCTATTAATCTATTATATCTCATCTATCTGATCCATCATCTCTCTGTCCATTTATAATTTTGCTGTGTCTATCAAATATCTTTCTAACATCTTTCATATTCTATTTATCATCTATTATCTATCTAATCTGTCATTTATCTACCTATCCATATATTATCTATTTATCTACCATCTAGCCAATCTAACATCTACCTATTTCATCTATTTAAGTATCTGTTTACTACTGAATTATCTGTCATCTATGAATCATCCATCTAATCTAACATCGACCTAATCTATTATGGAAGGCAGATGATGGAAGAAAGCATGTGACAGTCAAAGGCATTCTATGAGCGTGGGACAGTCACTCCAGCTGGGTGGGTCTGGCTCTCTGATGCTCATGTCCACATCAGGTTCTCAGTCTGTGCTCTTCTGATCCTGGCTGCAGACTTTTGCACTATTATGAAAATCCATCCAGACAGAGGTGTCTTGTCACTTCCATCCTTGTCCTGCATGCCACTTCACTGCCCCATACAGTTGAAAGCTACTCAATAAACATTTGTGGTTGAAGCCAAGAGGAGATAATAGATAATGAGAATTAACATGAAGCGGGTGACATGTGGTGTCAGAGTCATTTTATTAGATTACCGAATCAGAAATGTCTCAGGAATTGTATGTGCAGATAGACCACGGGAGAATAAAAATTGCACAGAATTTTGTTTTGAAAGACAGAGCATTTAGGTTCCCTTGACACCCCCTCTTTCTTATCTCACTTGACTTTGCAGTGCCAGCTGCACCCCCTGTTCCAAGTGAAAATGTCTTCCACCAGTGAGCTGTCTCCTTGATCTCCTCCATCTCAAAGAATGCTTAATAGACTCACTAATACTTTGGAGGAGCTGGGCAGCTCTTGGTTGATCAGTAGCCTTCCTGCTTCTCTCCTCTATCTGTATTCTGTTTCTTTCATGCCAACTGAAACATGAAGTGGGCATCACATTTCCTAGCAATGCACATAGCTTGACCCAGTGGTGACCACCTGTGAAGAGGCTCATTGGCATCTTTGGCTTGTGCATTTCAGAGCCTGCTCTGAATGAGGCTCATCATAGTGTCCACTGCGTAGACCTTGGAATGTTTCTGTTGTTTCATGTTTGACTCTGCTGAACAAAACATGAGATTTTTCTCTCTACTTCTTTGCTTTCATGTTGTGGCTTTTGATCAGCTCCACACAGCAGGAGAAACACTGCCAAGCCTGGCATAGAAACACAGAAATTATCAACAATAAACCAAAGTAACGACAAAATATGAGGTCTTTTTCTCTCTTTTTAGATAAGACCATTGGTGTCTGAATTATTTGATTTA
>NW_007172840.1:0-6242 GCF_000164805.1 Carlito syrichta | reverse complement strand
GCTGGACAAACATCATACTATACATTGCCATCCTAATTCAACTTTGAAAAGTAATGCATAGATAACATCACTTAAAATGTGTACACTTTTTTTGGCACCCTGGTGTGTGTGTGTGTGTGTATATCTACATATATATCACGTGTACTATGCACACCATGGAATACTATTCATCCATAAAAAAGTATGAGCTAATGTCTTTGCAGCAACTTTGATGGAACTGGAAACCATCATCCTGAGTGAAGCAGAGCAGGAACAGCAAACCAAGCACCACACATTATCATCATTCATGGGGCTAAACTGAGGTGTTGCAAAGGCACAGAGAGTGGTACAGTGGACATAGGAGACAGAAGAGAGGGAAGGTGGGAAGAGATGAAGGGATGAAACATCACCTGTCAGGTAAAGTGGGCACCAGTGGGGGTGGTGGGTACCCATAAAGCCCAGATTTCTTCGCCACTATGCAATGCATGCAGATAATCAAAAATCCCTTGTACCCGCTAAGCTAGTGAAATAAAAACAGAAAAGAAAAGAAAAGAAAAACCACTCCACACTGAGTCTGTGACTGTTGATGCTGGTCAAGTCTGCCTGTGGCCTCAGGGACCAAGCCTGGTTTTCCATCACTGTGTTTGTCTTCCAAACACTTAAAGTTTGGACTCAGGGTCCACCCTACATCTCTCAATGTTCAGGTGTTATTTTCTTTCTTTCTTTCTTTTTGAGTTGGCATCTTACACCATCACCCAGGCTAGAGTTCAGTGGCACACTCACAGCTACCTCAGTGTTAACCTGTGGGCTTTGGCAATTCTTCTACCTCAGCCTTCCAAGTAGCCCAAACAACAGGGGCATGCTACAATGCATGGCTAATTTTTTATTTATTGTAGAGATGAGGTCTCGCCAAGTTTCCCAGGTTGGTCTCGAACCCATGGGCTCAGGTAATTCCCTCACCTCGGTCTCCCAAAGTGCTGGGATGACAGGCTTGAGCCACCACACCTTGCTGGGTATTATTATTTTCAGTTGTTCAACTGTTGTTCATGAGATCTTACACCCAGACATGAAACTATCCTTGTCACATGCTGGAAGATGCCATGCTGCTGCTGCTTCTCCCTTCAAAAGGTTGTGGGACAAACAAAATAAAGAGAAGGGAGTGCAGCTCAGGTTCTTGCAAAGACCCAGTCCTTTTGTACCATGAAGCCTATCCTCTCATGTTGCAGGCCGAGGCTCGTTCTCCTGCCTTTCCCAAAGGTTCTTCATTTTGGAAGAGAAGAGGATAAATCTGAGTGTTGAGATCAGAAAGATGGTGGTTTTGGAGAGGCAAGGGTGTAGACCCTGGAACTCAGTCCAGCGGTATGTTCTGTTGGAGAATGTCCACTGGCTGCCATTCTGATGGCTTGCCATTCTGATGCCTCACTGTGCTTGTTCAGTCATCAAATAGAGGCTTTCCTTGTCCCCACCCGTTCATGGATCCTGTGGCAACAGGAGGTTGTGTGGGCTCCTACATGGGGGCTGAGGCACTAACAGGCCCCCAGGAGATGTCACCAGGAAAGGTCCGTAGGATACCTGGGGACTGGGATGAAGTTTGACTTCATAAACATGGTGGTCTGCTCCTCCTTATGAAGGGAAATTAGTCATCACGTCTCAAAGCCTCAATCTGAAAAGGGAACACAAAATGTGGCACCTGAGCAGAAACAAGATCCCCCTCATTCATGGAAGATGTTGGCCTTCGGCCGGCAGTCGTCTGCCTCCCCATTTAGTCGGTGCTGTGTGATGTCACCATGCCTGCAACACCACACCAATGACGTGGCCTCTGTACACTTGACTGAGCACCTCCGAGTCTGCCTCACCCACCCCTCCCACCTCCCATGGTCTGTGGGGGTCTAAGGGCTTGTGACTGTGTCATATCCCTCATTTGGCCTCGCCACCCAAGGTCCCCAGGATTGATCAACACCCTGTCCCTCCAGAGGGCTTCTACCTCACCCACATGACACCAGACTCCATCGGGTGACACCATCAATTCACCTCCATCCCAGCTTGCCACCCACCTTTTCTTGCTCCCCTTGGGGGGGCACCGATCAGCCTTTGCTGTCATTACTTTCTGCATGGAGACCCTTTGTGGTAGCAGAGGTGGGAAGAGAGGTTCCTCGTTTTTCCTACTCAGAACGTCTCCCTTGCTCCCAAAGACATCATCCAAAGGTGGAGCATTGGGCCACTTCTCTGGAAGACAGGAGCCCCTGCAGTGGGCCTGTTAGTCACATGGTTTTTCTTATCCCAGCTTTGGGATGGTGCGTGATGTCTACATGCAGAGGGTGTGCAGGGTGACAGCCCTCTCCCCAGGCATGTCCACGCTCCTATCCCACAAGCACTTCTCCTTGTGCCTTTGTTTTTCCAGCTACACACAGTGAAACACTGTCACAACCACGACTCCACTGCCATCTTGCTGTGGTTATTATTCCTAAAGGTGAACACATGTAGGAATTCACGGTCCTAGTATCCGTCATGGTGCTGAGGACTTTACAAGGATGAGGGTCACTCTCCTACTCATTACACAGATGAGAAAACTGATGCAGGGGTGTATGGGTTGGCGGCCAAGGCCATCTAGTGTTTAGGTCTGATAGGGTAGGTGTTGGAGGCCAAGTTGGACCCCAGAACCCTGAGTCACTCTGTCTTCCTGATGGAATATCCCTGCCTTCTGGCCAAGGCCACAGACATAAACAAAAGGAAACAGTCAGCCAAACACAAAAGCTGCCGTGTGTATGGAGGGTGGCTGACCTCATCAATAGCGAATTTCTGCTCCTGAAATAGGCATGCCTGATGAAGCCAGAGCTGTATTGTCCCTGGGGATGACTGTGGCCAACTGCAACCAACACATCAGAATTTATCTAATTCATTAAATTGCACCTGCAGCATGGTACCATGGGCCAGTGGCACACACATTTTCAAAACAGTAAAATTTGCAAAGCTGCAAAGCATTGAGTGGACTGTTTCCTGCGCCTCCCACCTGGGTTCCTGCCAGTCTGTCGCTCACCTCTTGGCCAGGGCCACAGCAGAGACCCTTGAACAGACAAGGCCCCTGGCTGGGCTCTCAGGGGACACAGCTAGCTGGTGGATCCAGTGCACAGAGGATGGGTGCTGGTAACCTCTCTGCATCTCTCCTTCCTCAAAGACAGAATGAAGGAGTTTATGAGCATGCTCTCTCCCTGAGACCAGACTTCAGATGAGATGCTGGGCTAGTGGAGGCTGACCTCATTCTTGGGTAACTTTTTTCTCAAGAGCATTTAAGGTCAGGCACAGTGGTTCTCATCTATAATCCTAACACTTTGGGAGGCTGAGGTGGGAGGATCGCTTGAGGCCAGGAGTTTCAGACTAGTCTGTGGAACATAGTGAGACCCCATCTCTACAATTTTTTAAAATAAGCCAGACTTGGTGGCACACATCTGTAGTCTCAACTACACAGGAAGCTGAGGCAGGAGGATTGCTTGAATATAAGTGGTTGAGGCTGCAGTGAACTATGATTGCGCCATCACACTCCAGTCTGGGTAACACAGTGAGATCCAGTTTCAAAAAAATTTCAGCAAAATCATCCATTGCCAGATTGTTCTATGCATTGATTCCATTACGTTTTCATAGTACAGGTTTTAACCTGTTCTCCCTTCTCGAAAAGTTATTTTCAGAAGACAAGCACATCCATGTAGCCTCATGAGTGAGGGTTTCTAAACTATCCTGTAATTTTTAGGCTACAAGCCACTCCACTCCTTCCCGTCTAGCCCAGCCCTTTGATTGGTCACACATTAGAGTCTCTTTCCTTGTTTGTGTGGGCTGTGCATTGTGTCCCTCTAAGTGATACAGTATGGCATAGGACATCCCTTCCCTCCTCTGACCCATGCCCCCCACTGTGATGGAAGATGCTTGAAACTGGGAGCTCTCTGATATAAAACTGATATGACAGGGAAGGAAAGCTCTAGAAAAAATTCTCCCTAGAAAGCTCTTCTTTGATGTGCAGCAGATGAAACTACTTTAATTGCAGGTGGGTATGAAAAGCTAAATTATTCTGGAAGTATGCATTTTCTTAAAAGTTGTAAGATGGTTGATAACCACAATTTTAAAATAGAGAGAGAAGTGGAGAATGGTATAAACAGCCACGTATCCACTCCAGAAATGACAGTTGCTAACATCATCTCATATCCTCCTTATAGTTTTATTAAAAGAAGTGAAATATTGCAGATAAAGTTAGATTCTTCAGTATGGTGATAGTTTACCCTCAGAAACAAAGAAAATTCCCTCTGATCTCTGATCCCTGATCCATATGAAAGATATAGCTGTCACACTTCTCTGTCTTCTATCTATCACCTGTTGATGCATCCCTCATCTATTAATCTATTATATCTCATCTATCTGATCCATCATCTCTCTGTCCATTTATAATTTTGCTGTGTCTATCAAATATCTTTCTAACATCTTTCATATTCTATTTATCATCTATTATCTATCTAATCTGTCATTTATCTACCTATCCATATATTATCTATTTATCTACCATCTAGCCAATCTAACATCTACCTATTTCATCTATTTAAGTATCTGTTTACTACTGAATTATCTGTCATCTATGAATCATCCATCTAATCTAACATCGACCTAATCTATTATGGAAGGCAGATGATGGAAGAAAGCATGTGACAGTCAAAGGCATTCTATGAGCGTGGGACAGTCACTCCAGCTGGGTGGGTCTGGCTCTCTGATGCTCATGTCCACATCAGGTTCTCAGTCTGTGCTCTTCTGATCCTGGCTGCAGACTTTTGCACTATTATGAAAATCCATCCAGACAGAGGTGTCTTGTCACTTCCATCCTTGTCCTGCATGCCACTTCACTGCCCCATACAGTTGAAAGCTACTCAATAAACATTTGTGGTTTGAGCCAGAGGGGATGGTAGATAATGAGAATTAACATGAAGCAGGTGACATGTGGTGTCAGAGTCATTTTATTAGATTACCGAATCAGAAATGTCTCAGGAATTGTATGTGCAGATAGACCATGGGAGAATAAAAATTCCACAGAATTTTGTTTTGAAAGAGAGAGCATTTAGGTTCCCTTGACACCCCCTCTTTCTTATCTCACTTGACTTTGCAGTGCCAGCTGCACCCCCTGTTCCAAGTGAAAATGTCTTCCACCAGTGAGCTGTCTCCTTGATCTCCTCCATCTCAAAGAATGCTTAATAGACTCACTAATACTTTGGAGGAGCTGGGCAGCTCTTGGTTGATCAGTAGCCTTCCTGCTTCTCTCCTCTATCTGTATTCTGTTTCTTTCATGCCAACTGAAACATGAAGTGGGCATCACATTTCCTAGCAATGCACATAGCTTGACCCAGTGGTGACCACCTGTGAAGAGGCTCATTGGCATCTTTGGCTTGTGCATTTCAGAGCCTGCTCTGAATGAGGCTCATCATAGTGTCCACTGCGTAGACCTTGGAATGTTTCTGTTGTTTCATGTTTGACTCTGCTGAACAAAACATGAGATTTTTCTCTCTACTTCTTTGCTTTCATGTTGTGGCTTTTGATCAGCTCCACACAGCAGGAGAAACACTGCCAAGCCTGGCATAGAAACACAGAAATTATCAACAATAAACCAAAGTAAGGACAAAAATATGAGGTCTTTTTCTCTCTTTTTAGATAAGACCATTGGTGTCTGAATTATTTGATTTACAAGGTGATGTCAAAAATGTACCTGTTTTGTGTGTGTGTGTGTGTGTGTGTGTGTGTGTATGTGTGTGAATCAATAGTTGAAAAAATTGATAACTATACTAAACATAGGAAGAATAGTTTCGCATGCAATTAGTTGTTTTATGCATAAATAACTTTATTCTGACCTGCCACATTTTATCATGACACAGTGTCTCTGTCATCTTAATTGTAGAATTATTGCTAGGATTATTTTATTACTTATCTGGTTATCTGATTAGTTTGCCTCGTAACTGTCTAATACTTTTATCAGATTTCATTGCATCATGATTTAGTTACATGTAAACTGCAATTATATGTAACTAAATTATCCAGATTAAATTTCATTTCTGAATTTGGCATTGGAACAAAAAGATTCAAAAGTAAATTTATACCAGAAATTAAAAAAAACAATTTCTACAGTTCCAGCAGTTAAATTTCAGTAACTGAACCCTGAACTATCACACCTTAACTCAACTAATCAAATTCACATTGAGTTTTGGTCACTAGTTACTTTATAATAATGAGCAATTTAC
>NW_007172839.1:0-4983 GCF_000164805.1 Carlito syrichta | reverse complement strand
GCCCAGCTATGGGGAGGGGCTGTGGACGGTTAGGGTCCATGAGAGGGTCTCTGCCCCTTAGAGCCCAGCATGCAGTTGAGAAAATGCAAATGCAGGACAGAACAAGTGGATTCTTGGGAAGGAAAGGTGTGCTGAACCCCACTCAGGGGTCTCCTGGGAGAAGGGAATGGGCTTCTGGGTTCATGGGTTTATTGTCAGACTGGATCTGCCTGTAGATGCAGGAAACGGTGGTGCTGGGGTGCTGTTAGGCTGGCCAGCTGTAGTTCTTTCCCAAGGATATCTCCCTTATGGGGACAACAATTGTCAAAAGGAACATTTTCAAGAATGGCATCACACTTCATAGTCTGAATGTCTACAGGAGAAGAGAGATCTTCCCAGATGTACACCAGGAAACAGTGAACACAAACGAGTGAAACCTGAGTGGGTAAAATTGTAAGATGCATTCATGTATTTCCCTTCCAAGTTCCTCATTTTGTATTCTCTAAATCATTGTCCCCCAAACCTTGGGCCACAGACCAGTACCAGTCCATGGCCTGTTAGGACCTGGGCTGCACAGTAGGAGGTGAGCATTGGGTGGGTGGCACTCTGTCTTCCGTCACATCGGTGGTGGCATTAAATTCTCACAGGAGTGTACACCCTTCTGTGAACTGTACACG
The DNA here is from genome assembly GCF_000164805.1 of Carlito syrichta. Taxonomy (NCBI): domain Eukaryota; kingdom Metazoa; phylum Chordata; class Mammalia; order Primates; family Tarsiidae; genus Carlito; species Carlito syrichta. Next base: position 4,327 of record NW_007172839.1, on the reverse strand, counting down.
TGAGGGATCTAGGTTTCAGGATCCTTGTAAGAATCTAATGCTGATGATCACCACGCCTCTTCACATGAACAGTCCCCAGCCATGAAAAATGTGTTTCCACAAAACTGGTCCCTGATGCCAAAAAGGTTGGGTACTGCTGCTCTAAATCATTGCTAAGGAGATTTTCTTTTTTCCAAAATATACTTTCTTAAAATTGTGGATGAATTACAATCACAAGGTTTCCCACTTTAGGGGGACATAAATGCTCCTTCTATGCATGTAGAGATGAGTGAGGAGATGAGTGACCAGTGTCTTGGGTGAGCTGCAGGCTGAGGTCCCACATGGAAATCTTAGCAAGACAACTAAACCATTCACATGTGTAAACTTGAATAGTGACCAATAATTGTGAATTAAATGAACAAACAAAAAACACATTACTCAAAAACAGAACACAACCTCTTTAAAAAACACAACAACTGGTTTCACTGGCCCTTCTGTGAGACATGGCCAGCTGCCAACCCAGTCTACCCAATCTTATGCAGTAACACCTTTCCCTCCAGCGAGTCATGGCATTATAGCAACAGATACAGGGCATTACTTTAAGCACGTATGAGCTTGGGACTGTTCTCTGGGTACTGGAGTTGTAGATGAGTAAGGTTATCATCACTTCCACTAGGGAAGAAATAGCCACAGTGATGGCAAACTTTAACATTGGCTATCACTGCACAGAAGTCCTCTGAAGAGGGAATCCACCCCTAACTTGCCTGGAAGAGTCATTGTGAAGTTCTTGTGTATAATGGAAGCATTTTCTTTCCCAACCAACATTGTGCTTCCTGTTGGGCCCTTGCATGGGATGTGGGCCAAGGAGTTGGCCCAAACCAGGTGGGGGTCTGTCAGGTGCACACATCTGACCAGTTGTGACATCTCCCTAGAGGAGATTCTGTTGAATTTCTTTCAGCACATGATGCATGGTTGAGTTGGTTGCCCTTTTCTCACCTCTTTCCAGACCGTAGGCCATATTTATGAAACTGGATCCAAAGAAGAAGAAGAAAGATGATCACAAGGCCAGGGTGAGGGGAGCCCTTAAAGCCATCAGGACCCCAGCATCCCTCCTAGCCTGCCATGGAATGTCCCTCGCCTCCCCAGGACCCTTCCATAGGTGAAAACCAAGAATTGTACCTTTCATTCTCCAGGAAGGTTGACACAAGATGATATGAAATGAGAGCTGGGCAAAGGTGTGTAGTGAACTCTTGGCAAATGCAGATGAGGCAGAGCAGGGGTAGAAAGGCTGCCTGGAGCTCACTCCACATGAGAAGGGAGGAGCAGTATCTCCTGGTCCATGGGCTGAAGAGCAAAGTGGACATCCCCAGCTCTCTCCTTCAGTTTGACAAAAACTTCCCAATGACTTGAACTTCAACCTTATCAAGAAGATTATAACATGCATGTGAACAACCATTGACCCCAATGCAAAGAAGGATTAGAATTAAAACATGTCTCGGTCACTCCTCATTCCCTCCTGCTGGACTCAAAAGGACTGAGTGACTAGGTGTCACGTGTCAACTCAGGGGAACCCAGGAATCTCAGGGAGGGCTTGACCAATTCTGCTTAGACAAGGTGATGGTCAGGGACTCCCCTGAGTGTCCACACTCCACTGCAGTGAGGGAGAGCCTGGGAGGAGAACACAGCAGCTTGGGAAATTTAGAAATGGGTGGCTCTGCTCAACTGAAAAGTCAGTGCTGCTGGTTTAAGTTTTTTGTTTTGTTTTTTAACTTATAGCCTTTTGGGAGCAGTTTTGATTTTTCAGAAAAGGTAAGAGAAGCACAGATAGTTTCCATAATGCCTTCCAGCTTCTCCTATTATTTACATCTTGAATTAGCATGGCACATTTGCTGCAATAGATTAGATGGGCAACACAGGAGAAAACCTAGGTAACCCTGGGTTTGCTAATAACTTTGTAGATACAACACTAAAAGTAAAATTCATTTAAAAAGGATAAGTTGGACTCTATAACATTAAAAATGTGCACTCTACAAAAGACACTATTAAGATAATAAAAACACATCACAGATTGAGAGAAAATAATTGCAAACAATCTATCTGATAATGTTAACAGATCATGTTTTTTACAGTTAGCTATGTGATCCATTTTGAGATAACCTTTGCAAAATTATGTAAAGCCTGTGTCTAGGTGAACCAGCATGTTTGCCAAACACCATTCTTCCTCCGCTGAACTGCCTCTGCTCCTTTGTCAAAGCTCAATTGACTATACTTATGGGGGTCTATTTCTGGGTTCTCAGTTCATCCAGTGATCTATACATCTACTCTTGCCAAGGCCATGCCATCTTGATCCAAAAAGGACATATCATGAGAGTATGAATGGCCACCGTTTTTTAAAAATTGGAAAGAGGTAAATGTGAAGATTGTAACTGAAATTATATATTTTATAATTTCAGACTCCTTCATAAAATTGTATGCAATTATTTCAAATTTGATTATTTAAGACCGTTTTTGACTTTTGAAACATCCAATTAATTTCTAGAGTTAATTCTGAAATCTCATGAATTATACTGTTAGTTGATGATCATACTCAGGTACCCATTTTTTCCTGAAAATAATGTTTGAAATGCCTACAAGAAGAGATTTCAACAGAAGATAAGTCATCAAGTGAAAGTGATTGCCTAAGAAACACAGTTTCATTCGTGGATGGATGTGGTGTTGTGATTGTTATAGTGAATGAGAGTCTGCATTTCCTCATCAGAAGGATGACACAGCTATTTAACTGTCAAAATCTGTTTTTAAATAAAGCGTGGCTAATAAAAACAATAAATTTATAAAGATCTATTTTTCTCACAGACCTGCAAGAAGATTATGGTGGCACCTTTTCACTGAAGTGATTTGTGGCAACCTGGTTCACAGATCTGATGATGTGGTGGCTGGTGCCACTTGCCGTGCTGACTGAGAACAGCAGCTCGGAGCATGGTTCATGTGAGGCCAACGTCATGAGCTAGGATCTGAGAGAGCCGGGTGGATGCTGTCAGTGCTGCCGGCATAGTCTGTCTCTCAAGGTATGACCAGCAATCGTGCAGAAGGCTGCTGACCGGAGAAGTGTAGGTGTGAAGCAAGCAATGCAGGCAGGCACCACAGGGCCATGGGTGGAAAGGGCCTCTGAGCACAAACCGCTCAGGACTGGCTCAGAATCACTGACTGTGAACAGAAAAACATACTCATTCACTGGGCTCAAACTCTCAAAGAGGATGCAACTTTCTTCTTTATCTTACCATGACTGCATCCTGTCAATTTTTTAACTACAGCTTTTAGCTTCATTTCATTTATTTAAAATTTTTTTGTCTTATTTTTAATTGGTGAATACTGGCTGTATATATTATCTATTTATGAGCTACGATGTGATGTTTTGGTACAAGTTTACATTGTAGAATGATTAGTGCAAACTATTTAGCACACACATCACATACTTATCTTTTTTGTGGTGAGAATATTTAAAATCCAGTGTTTTAGTAATTTTAAAATATATAATGCATTAATATTAATTATATTCACCATTTGTGTGGAATGGATCATCGAACACACACCTTCTGTCTAGTTGAAACTGTGTGTGCCTTGATCAATGTCTGCCCCTTACTGTCCATCCCACCCAGAGACCCTGGAAGCCACTCTTCCACTCTCGGCTTCTGTGGATTCCAAGCTTTTAGATTCCACTTAAAAGTGAGAGCATGCTGCCATTGTCTTTCCATGCCTGGTTTATTTCTACTATTTTTCCTTATTCTAGTGTCATCAGCTTAGTCAATCTGGTGTTTTGGTCAAAACACCAGATTGCTGGCACTGAGATGCCAGCAAGCATTATCTTGGCATTTAAACACTCAGTTTTTTTGTTACATAAAAATCAAAGGAATTAATAAGCCTAAGAAGACTAAACAGACATCCTTCATAAAAACTTATAGGGGAAGTTTCACTTTTTCTGTCACATTTAATGTTCTCATTCTACATTTTTCCTTTTTATGTCACCAAACTGGTGCATTTTTGATGGTATAAAATTTTCAAAATGAACCTATTTTGGCATTGTATTTTAAAGACTTCTGCTGTCCAATTTTTTAAAGCATTGATAGTTAAAAGCTACACTGCTTTACTATGTTGCCATGGACCACAAACCAGAGACTGGAATGAAGACAGGGCATCCTGAGGGCCCCCTGTGTTGCCTGTCACCAAGGATTTTCATTGCTCTTAATAATGGAAGCAACAAGCTAAGAATGTCCTAGAGTCAAGTATCATTTTTGCCCTAAAAGTCCAAATTGAAGAAATGTGTTGTAGAAATAGGAAAAAAATAAGGAAA
>NW_007172838.1:0-812 GCF_000164805.1 Carlito syrichta | reverse complement strand
TTGAGGAAGGAAGGAAGGAAGGAAGGAAGGACGGAAGGAAGGAAGGAAGGAAGGAAGGAAGGAAGGAAGGAAGGAAGGAAGGAAAGAGTCATGTCTTTAAACTCTCTCTTATTCTAGGCAGAAATGCATCTGTACCTTCCTACAGTCTTCAGGTATTCAACAAGAACCAGATGATATAAAACACTTAGTAATTTATCCCCAGGTAACCTCAACTAAACTATTCACTTTAAACACATAATGAACTGCTGGAGTCCAGCTCCAGGAGAGAGTCAGGGCTTGAGACAGGAGAATCGGGAAGCGGTGAAAAAGAAACGATGAAAGTGACAGGAGTCCTCTTCCTGAGGAGAGCTCAAGACTCTGCCAATTTTTATTTATTTTTCACAAGCTTATATAGGTTTTCCCCTCAGCCCTATACCCACAAATGTATCTTATGTTGCTAACCAAATGCCCACGTACATCCTTTTTGCGCTCACGACAAGGTTGACCTTTAACAATTTCAACCACAGATGGTGTTTTCCTTAAGTCAAACATTTATGAATGTCCTGGTATTCTTCCTAACTTTCTCATAACTATTTACTATTATAGGCCTATAATATCCTTACCCTATAAAGCTAAACCTTAACCCTAAGTCTTATTTAACTTACTACTATATATTTATTTCTATTAATCTTATTTCTATCCTTATGTCTCTATATTTTCTTAACTATCACTTATACTATTATATTTCTCTTATCTTACTAGTTTATCTTATCTTACTATCTTATTAAATATTCTAAATTCTATCTTCATTAACTACTTATTTAATCCTAAAA
>NW_007172837.1:0-843 GCF_000164805.1 Carlito syrichta | reverse complement strand
GAAGGAGGAAGGAAGGAAGGAAGGAAGGAAGAAGGAAAGAAAGAGTCATGTCTTTAAACTCTCTCTTATTCTAGGCAGAAATGCATCTGTACCTTCCTACAGTCTTCAGGTATTCAACAAGAACCAGATGATATAAAACACTTAGTAATTTATCCCCAGGTAACCTCAACTAAACTATTCACTTTAAACACATAATGAACTGCTGGAGTCCAGCTCCAGGAGAGAGTCAGGGCTTGAGACAGGAGAATCGGGAAGCGGTGAAAAAGAAACGATGAAAGTGACAGGAGTCCTCTTCCTGAGGAGAGCTCAAGACTCTGCCAATTTTTATTTATTTTTCACAAGCTTATATAGGTTTTCCCCTCAGCCCTATACCCACAAATGTATCTTATGTTGCTAACCAAATGCCCACGTACATCCTTTTTGCGCTCACGACAAGGTTGACCTTTAACAATTTCAACCACAGATGGTGTTTTCCTTAAGTCAAACATTTATGAATGTCCTGGTATTCTTCCTAACTTTCTCATAACTATTTACTATTATAGGCCTATAATATCCTTACCCTATAAAGCTAAACCTTAACCCTAAGTCTTATTTAACTTACTACTATATATTTATTTCTATTAATCTTATTTCTATCCTTATGTCTCTATATTTTCTTAACTATCACTTATACTATTATATTTCTCTTATCTTACTAGTTTATCTTATCTTACTATCTTATTAATATTCTAAATTCTATCTTCATTAAACTACTTATTTAATCCTAAAATATCTTAACCTACTTTTTATCTCAAATGGTTGTTTTCCACCAGCTCTCAGTTGGGGTCTGTTGTTTATGAGGAA
>NW_007172836.1:0-777 GCF_000164805.1 Carlito syrichta | reverse complement strand
ATCGGGAAGCGGTGAAAAAGAAACGATGAAAGTGACAGGAGTCCTCTTCCTGGGGAGAGCTCAAGACTCTGCCAATTTTTATTTATTTTTCACAAGCTTATATAGGTTTTCCCCTCAGCCCTATACCCACAAATGTATCTTATGTTGCTAACCAAATGCCCACGTACATCCTTTTTGCACTCACAACAAGGTTGACCTTTAACAATTTCAACCACAGATGGTGTTTTTCTTAAGTCAAACATTTATGAATGTCCTGGTATTCTTCCTAACTTTCTCATAACTATTTACTATTATAGGCCTATAATATCCTTACCCTATAAAGCTAAACCTTAACCCTAAGTCTTATTTAACTTACTACTATATATTTATTTCTATTAATCTTATTTCTATCCTTATGTCTCTATATTTTCTTAACTATCACTTATACTATTATATTTCTCTTATCTTACTAGTTTATCTTATCTTACTATCTTATTATTAATATTCTAAATTCTATCTTCATTAAACTACTTATTTTATCCTAAAATATCTTAACCTATTTTTTATCTCAAATGGTTGTTTTCCACCAGCTCTCAGCTGGGGTCTGTTGTTTATGAGGAAGTGGTCAACTTGTTTTTCTCAGCCTCCTGCTGTTTACTAAAAAAAATCCGTACACACCCTAGTGAGCATGCTTTTTGCTGTAATCTCACCTCCATTATACTTATGTATAATTTTTGCTGTCAAATGCCATCATCCATTTGCACATCTATTATCTCATTTAAAGAGGGAACATTTTCA
>NW_007172835.1:0-1308 GCF_000164805.1 Carlito syrichta | reverse complement strand
CTGAGGCAGCTGCTTAACTTTTCTGACCCTATTTCCCTTGCCAATATGTGGGGATCTGTTGTACCCTTTAAAAGGGTGGTGGGAGGATTAAGAAATAACTACCTCTTTGCTTGATGCCTGGGAGAGAACAAGCACAATAAACATCCAGCTTCTTCCCCCACCCTCCTTGGCCTCAGTTTCCTCACATGAGTGTGCCTGCTCATACTCTGTGTTCGCCTTCCACATCCCCCTCTCTGCTCTCTGGGAGGAAGGGAACCTCCCAACAGGCCCTTGGGTTACGCTCTGATCAGACAGGACATGTGCTGGAGGGTGGAGGCTGGAGGGACAGAGGACATCTCACACTCCATCCCACGCCCTCCCCAGCATGTCAGAAACCACAGCCACCCGCTGGGAGAATCCTGAGGGTTCTCAAAACTGGGTGTCTTCCAGCCACATCCACAGGTTAACAGCTATCTTCCCGACAGTCCACCCAGAGGCCAGTAGCCTCTGAGCTGCAAGGAGAAGTGACTGTCAGGAAACAGAGTGGCCATTGCCTGCCCTCCTTCGAGCGCCCTTGGCACCCCTGTCATATGTCTCAGAGAAGGAGAGACAAGATGCTATGACAGCTGATCGGCTGCTCTGCGATGTCCTCCTCCCCGTTCCCACTGCCTGCCCGCTGTCCCACCAGCCCAGGGTGGCAGTGGAAGTCGGGAAATGCATCCAGCCCACCAGGCACGACAGAGTCCGAATGACCGAGTCAGCAGGAAAAGCCCCACTCTAAACAGATTGAAACTGGATTCTATTAAAAACCATACTCAGCAAGGTCTTGACGATTCATATTTGCTAAGACATGGCGGAGGCGTGGAGTGGGTGCAGCCCCTGAGGAAGGTTGGAAGCTCAGCTGTTCACTGTTGAATTGTTTGTCTGGAACAGAGCCTGCATTTGAAACCTAGACTTGACTGATTTCCAAAATTGCACAGGAAATTAGGACTGGATGGAAGCTTGGCACTCAGTAGTTCAATCCTTGTGTCCTGAAGATGAAAGCTCAAGGCCAGAGAAGGTTAAAAAACGTAGTCAAGGTCACACATCTAGTACGTAACAAAGCCAGAACTGGAACTCAGGTCAGTATCCTGAAAACAAACTTAATACTCTTTCCACTGAAACAAAACACACACACGCACGCACGCACACACACACACACACATGCATATACACATACACACACACACGCGTGTGGGTGTGTGTGTGTGTGTGTGTGTGTGTGTGTGTGTGTGTGTGTGTGTGTGTGTGTGTGTTTAAACCACAGAATAATCCATGTTTATTTGGGAC
>NW_007172834.1:0-1590 GCF_000164805.1 Carlito syrichta | reverse complement strand
TGAGTCGGAGTCTCACTCGGTCGCCCCGACTGGAGTGCAGTGGCCGCTCCCGGCCACCGCAGCCTCGACCTGCTGGGCTCCGGCGATCCTTCCGCCTCAGCCTTCCGAGTAGCCGGAATTACAGCCACGCCCGACTGATTTTTTTATTTATTGTAGAGATGAGGTCTCGCTGCCCAGGCGGGTCTTGAACCCGCGGGCTCAGGCAATCCACTCACCTCAGCCTCCCAAAGGCGCGGGATTACAGGCTGAGCCACCGAGCCCGGCTTGGAAGAGATATTTTTACCATATTTTATAGATAAGGAAGTGGAGTTGGAGGCAAATCATTTGATCACTCAAATGATCACTCAAATAGAAAGTGACCCAGGGAGGACTGGAAGGAATCATGCCTCCTCCATAAATAAATTCAGCCTATTTTCCTTTGCTGGGTTTCCAAGGATGCTCGGCTTCCCTGTGTTTCATAACACTCACTCACCTGAACATTTACCTCTCCTCTCTTGCTCCTCTTTGTATTCCAACACATTTTGTTATAGAATCTTAGAAAGTGGAACAGTACTCTGAATTGTTTAATCCCAGATGTCATCAGCCTAGCACCATCCAATTTAGGTCCACCAGACATAAGCAGTGATTACTATGGGTCAAGAAGTCATCTCTTCATATCTTCATCTCTTCATATCTTCCCTAGAAGGAAGCCCCTCTTTTCCTGCTTCTGTGAAGGAATTATGTAAGTACCTCTCAGAAATGTCCAGTGCACATCTGAGGTGGGTTCTTAGGTTGATTACGCACAACCAATTAAAAATTAGGGGTGACTAAAAGATAAAGTGTGTCCTGCAACCTGTCACTATTACTAGCCAGAGAAGTACTTAAAAATTACAGATTGGGAGAATTCTTTCTTTTACTTGGTTAAATTTCCTGCCATGCAAAGGCAGGGGGTAGGGAACAGAAACTCAGAATACAGAGCATATAAGAAAATAGCGTTGTTTTTTTGTTTGTCTGTTTGTTTATTTGTTTTTTGCTGTCATTCATTTGTCAAAGTAGCTTGCAACACATTGTGAAACTGCACCTCATCCCTCCATGTGTCAAGCAGGTTAATACCAGTATTGCCTCTTGGCCAATCTGTGTCAAATATAGAATTGTGTGCAGGTCTGTGTTAGTAGAATCAGTGTGCAAAGAGACTTATTTCATTTCTTTGGAGAAATTCTGTAGATTGGAGGGTGGTGGTGCATATAAATTCATTTTATGCTGAAACAGCAGAACATAGTAAAAATGCCTATACAAGTTTCCTGGTAGAGGATTGTATTGGAAAACATTCTTACACTATAAAATTTACATTGGTTATTAAGATACTATCTCTCAATTTGTAAATATTTTATGGAAGAATAACCAAATGACAAGAGTGGAACAAAATGGGTTGTGTCTTCTTGTGAGCACTGGACTTTTGGTGAATGTAAGAATACCCTGTTCCTCTTGAGTCCCCTTTGTTGGTTTCCAAGCAACACGACTCTCTGGGGAAAGGGTGGCCTTCAAAGAAATGCAGGACTACTTAAAATCTCTGCTCTGCATTTCCTAGCCTTGGGAAAGTTACTTATCTTT
>NW_007172833.1:0-1705 GCF_000164805.1 Carlito syrichta | reverse complement strand
CATACACACACACACACATATGTATGTTTTTTTTTAGACACACACACACACACACACACACACACACACACACACACACACGGTCTAAGAAAAACATATATGTGTGTGTGTGTGTATATAGCATAAGAAAAACTGTGTGTGTGTGTGTGTGTGTGTGTGTGTGTGTGTGTGTGTATTCTAAGAAAAACATATCTCTGTGTGTGTGTGTGTATGTGTGTGTGTGTGTGTGTGTGTGTGTGTGTGTATTTTTTGGCTTCTCACTCTGTCACCCAGACTGGAGTGCAGTGGCACCATCATGGCTCACCACAGTCTCAAACTCCTAGGTTCAGGCAATCTTCCCACCTCAGTCCCCCAAGTAGCTGGGACTACAGACGTATAGGCATGCACCACTACACCTGGCTAGCTTTTTTTGTAGAGATGAGGTCACGCTATGCTGTCCAGGCTGGGCGAATACCTGGGCTCAAGCAATCCACCTGCCTTGGCCTCCCAAAGTACTGGGATACAGATGTGAGCCACAAATCTGGCCAACTATATTTCTTAATAGAAGTTTTGATTCATATTTTTGTATAAGTTCAATTAGTCATTATTATTATTTATTATATGTAGTTAAATTGTATTTCGTTTTATTTGCAGGTTTCCTATTTTTGTGCTACCTATTGTTTCTTAGATTCTTCTCTTTTTTGTTTCAGTTTTCTCATTCATAACAAAAAGTTTTGTGATTCAGTAACATTCTTTTTCTTATAGAAATAGCTGTATTTTACCCCTGCTTTTAGTTTAGCTGGATATTAAATTCTAGGTTAAGCATTTTTTTCTTAGTAGTTATCTTTCATTTGTTTAGAGAATTTGGGAAATGTCTGCTATTAGTCTATTTTTTTGTTTCTGTGTAGGTAATTTTAAAAATATAATTATCACCATCCTCCCGTACCTCAGGGATGTGAATCTCCTCTCGCTCTCTCTCTCCAAGTTACTTTCTACATAAACAATATTTTCCAATTTAAGAAATACATATATATAGTTATCGTTGTTCATGATGATGTTATCTTTGTCTTTAAAGTTTTGTAGTCTTATTACAGTGTATCTAGATCATATCTAGATTGGGTTTCTCAGACGTGATACCGAAATATGGATTCATGTAGTGGTGTTCTATCTTTTTCAAAGGAGTGTTCCTAGGAAAAATGAGTCGGGAAATAAAATACCGAAATAACAAGGGGATGGATGTCAAGAAAAGGTGTAACTTCTAGCAAAGTTCCAGAAAGGGTAATTTAAATTCACTAAGAAATTTTTCCCACTGGTTTTAATCAGATCTCAGAGTGGTCTCAAGCAGGGTTCATTGCAGATATTCTATTTCTACATGCTTACCAGTAATGCGTTAAAAGTTATCCTTTAAAGAACAAAATGTGAATGTGCAGGTATTCTGTTTCTTCATGAACGAGAGCATTCAGGCCTCCATAACCTGAAGAGCACAAAAAGTTACATGTTTTAGATTTAGGAATGCATGCTAACTTGAAGTCATTAAGAGGATGGGGGAATCAAGAGAATATGGGCAAAGCATTACAGTATTGTGTACAGGAGAATTGTTGTTGTCTTTCTCTTTTTTCATCATGACTGTTGAATCTAAAGATATATGTCATTTAGAAAGAGTCCCAACTATTTTTTTTATTTTGAAAAATGACCTGCTATCATTACCTCTAATCTGTCCCAGACT
>NW_007172832.1:0-776 GCF_000164805.1 Carlito syrichta | reverse complement strand
CAGAATTTTCAATATTAGGAAGTGACAGTCTATAATAAAATCTTATTATATCCTATGAAAAATGCACAGCAGAAATTATTTTATATCTCTTTTTCTTTCTAAACTGTTTTTCTTCTTAAGATTTTTAGCTGTTATTTCCTGGTAAACTGATTGATTAGCTTTTGTTCCAGCATGTAGTCTCATTTGGGGTTATGATTAGACGTTATAACTGTGATAATAGTTGTATTATGTTGCTTTTGGTCAAGCAGAACGTTCTTGGTTTTTGTACGTGCAGTAACTTTCAGCTTGTTTCAGTCCCCGGCTGTCGTTATGGCAACTGTGCAGTTCATTGTTTTAAGTGGCATGGCGGGTTTTGAGACGTAGGTAGTTTCCATGTAATAGGCAATCAGATTTAGGTTTTAGGTTAAAATGTCATTGAATTAAGTTTTATAGAACATAGAGTAAGTTCATAATTTTTATACTTATTAGTACTAATGATAAGGTTTGTAATAGATTATAGTAGGATAATAGTTGTATTAGAATTTAGACATGATATTATAAGATAAGTAATTAATAAAGTATAAAAGACAATAGTTTAGATATTTGAAATTTATAGAAGTTGTGATAAAATTTTAGGTTAAGTATAAGTTCATAGGTAATTAATATACAATCATAGGGCAGTATAGAAATGTAGTAGGTTATAAGAATTATAAAAATAAATAGTATAAAATTAAGGTAATAAAATTAAGTTATTTAAGTAAACTTATAGATTATAGTATAGTGTAAGTTAATAATAT
>NW_007172831.1:0-712 GCF_000164805.1 Carlito syrichta | reverse complement strand
CTGGGCTCGGTGGCTCAGCCTGTAATCCCAGCACTTTGGGAGGCCAAGGCAAATGGATTGACTGAGCCCGCAGGTTCAAGATCAGCCTGGGCAACTTATCCAGACTTTGTCTCTACAATAAATCAAAAATTAACCAGACATTGTAGTGCACGCCTGTAGCTCCAGCTACTTGGGAGGCTGAGGCAGAAGGATCACTGGAGCCCAGCAGGTTCAGGCTGGGGTGGCTGTGAACATACCACTGCACTCCAGCCTAGGTGACAGAGTGAGACTCCAACTCAAAATAAAAAATAAAAAGAAATTCTTAGACTCTGCCTCAAAGCCTTCTAGAACAGTGGTTCTCAAACTTGAGTCTGCATCAGTATTATCTAGAGGATTGTTAACATACGGATTTCTCAAACCTAAGTGCCCAGCAACAATTGACTGGATAAAGAAAATACTGGGTTCAGACACCATGGATACTATACAGCCATAAAAAGAATGAAATCATGATCATGATCATGATCTGCTTGAGCCCAGAAATTTGAGACCAGCCTGGACAATATAGAGAAACCTCGTTTCTACAAAAAAAAAAATTAAAAGCATTTGCTGGGTGTGGTGTCATGTACCTATAGTCCCAACTACTCGGAAGGCTGAGGCAGAGGTATTGCCTGAACCCAGGAGGTCGAGGCTGGCTGCAATAGTTGTGATCATGCTACTGCGCTCCAGCCTGGGC
>NW_007172830.1:0-752 GCF_000164805.1 Carlito syrichta | reverse complement strand
TGCTGGGCTCCAGCAATCCTTCCGCCTCAGCCTTCCAAGTAGCCAGAATCACAGGCATGTTCTACCACACCCGGCTGATTTTTTGACTTATTGTAGAGATGAGGTCTCGCTGCCCAGGCGGGTCTCGAACCCGCGGGCTCAGGCAATCCACTCACCTCAGCCTCCCAAAGGCGCGGGATTACAGGCTGAGCCACCGAGCCCGGCTACGGTATGCATTTCTTTGGGGTCAGTTGTGACTTGATCTTTTGCATTTCTGACTATGTTTATTTGGACTTTTTTGTCTTTATTTTTTGGTCATTTTAGTTAGGGGGTCCATCAATCTTGTTTATCCTTTCAAAGAACCAACTTTTTGTTTTGTTAATTTTTTGTATTATCTTTATGCCTTTTATGTCCTGAATTTGGGTTTTTATTTTGGTGACCTGAATTCTTCTGCTGAAGTTAGGGTTTTGGTGGTCTTGCTTTTCCAGCTCCCTTAGGTGATTTGTTAGGCTGTTAACTTATGATCTTTCCAATTTCTTCATGTGTGTTTGTAGAATTATAAAATCACCTCTTGGTATTAATTTCATGTCATCCCCGAGGTTTTGGTAAAATGTTTCTTCATTTTCTTTTGTTTCCAGGTATCTTTTAATCTCTGTTTTGATTTCCATGTTGACCCAGGAGTTGTTTAGCATCATGCTGTTTAGTGTCCATGCTTTTGTGAGTTTGGGGGGAACTTTGTTGGTGTTGATATTTATTTTTATTCCACTATGGTG
>NW_007172829.1:0-483 GCF_000164805.1 Carlito syrichta | reverse complement strand
CAAACAACCAAACAACATAAACAAAAGAGACAAACAAATGAGACAAAATTAAAAAAAAAAACACGATGATAGAGATTTCTCAGTCTTAGTATATCTATTTGAGAGTGGGGAGCTTTCTCTTGTTGAAGTTTTGTGACTGCAAGTCTGCTACTGCAAGTTTTCTCTTTGCTGTTGAAATTTAAGATGTTAAAATCTTCACCCCCTTCTGCCTGCAGTTGATAGCTGGTGTGTGCCCATGAGGGTGTGGGGAGGTGGGATAATGACTCAGTGTCTCCCGGACTCTCTCCCCCTTTCTTCCTCTCCCAGCAAGGTCACAACTCTCCAGACATCCAGTTAATGGCAGGAGAATGAATCTTCTGGCCTCTGCTCTGCTCTCCCAATCTATTTTGCCCATTGCTAGGGATGGGGAGGTGTCAGCTAGACATTCACCAGACTCCTTCTCAGTCATATCTGCTCTATGTGTCTATTACCCAGTTGCTGACT
>NW_007172828.1:0-634 GCF_000164805.1 Carlito syrichta | reverse complement strand
ACAGTTAAGGGTTAGGTGTACAATTACATTTCATTCAGGCACCTGTTGATAAGAGGTGTTTTCCCATCCCTAGACAGATATTTGCTACTGTTAATCCCATCCCCCCCCCACAGTTTTCCAGTACTGTCAGTCTTTTTCTTATAGTATTACATTGGATGTTCAAGGTCCATTATATGAGTGAGAACATGTGATACTCAGATCTTTGTTTCTGTGAGAGGTCATTCAGTATTATAGACTCTAGTTCCATCCAGGTTGTTGCAAAATTCATGATTTTGTTCTTTTTTTATGGCTGCGTAGTATTCCATTGTGTATATGTACCACATTTTTTTAATCCAGTCCTCTTTTGATGGGCAGCATGGTTGTTTCCAGGTTCTTGCTATTGTGAACAGCGCTGCAATAAACATACGTGTACAGGCATCTTTTTTATAGAGTGATTTGAGTTCTTCAGGGTATATTCCCAGTAGGGGGAATGCGGGATCATATGGAAGGTGGATTTTTAGAGCTTTTAGGAATCGCCACACTGCTTTCCAAAGAGGTTGCACTAGTTTACACTCCCACCAACAGTGTAGAAGTGTTCCCTTTTCACCACACCCCTCTCTCCAGCAGCTGTTATTTTTTGAGTTGTTGATAATTG
>NW_007172827.1:0-1307 GCF_000164805.1 Carlito syrichta | reverse complement strand
AACATCTGACATTTCAATATCCTCAAATGATATGATACCTTGTCTTTCTGGAAAAAAAAAGTGAATCTTATTCATGTATGTAAATATATTTGAAAAGAAAGCAAAAACTTTGAAAAGAGCTGGAACTAGAAATACTTAATTCCAGAACTTCAACATTTAGAACTAGTTATGTAAATCAGTGCTTTGATTTCAGCAATAGGAAAAGCCATTTTGGTTGAATCCAAATACACATAAATAAAACAAAACAAAACGAAACACAATCAGTCCCACAGAAATAGAGATATATTTAAAATTATTTTGGGTAATTTGATTTTGAATTGAGAATTCAGTTGACCAGGTAGAGAATGCTCATCCCCTAAACACTCGATTGACTCTCCCTTCATTCCTTCAAGTCTTTGCTCAAATATCATCATAAAAAGAAAGGTCTTCCCAATCACCTTGCTCACAGCAACCTCATCTCACATGTCCTAACCCCTTACTGTTTATGTCAACATCAGACATATTTCTACTACACAGGTTATTTACTGTCTCTTCCACCTAGACTATAAGACAGGGACCTTTGTTTTATCCACTGTTGTGACCAGTGCCTAGAATAGCAGATGAAATTAGTCAGTTCTAAACAGATATTTAAATAAATGAATATGTGAATGACTACGTGAATGGAAATTAAAGCCATTTATGTTATTTTGGGTTATAAAATGGCTCAGGCCTTCAGACTGATGCATGCAAATATGGAAGTGCAAAGCATAATTTTGTATTTCATTTTCCATCAATGTCTGATTACCTACTGATTAAATCTGACAAGCTACAAAGGGAGAAAAATCATTATTAGGTCCCAACCTATCATGTATAACAACCTAAATGCAACTAATCATATGTTTTATTTTACATAATAGCTTTCAGAGGGGAAAAAATATATAGGCACAATCTCATTGTAAAAAATCTCCAGTGAATTTTGTTCTATATGTGAACATATTCACATAAATATATACTTTTACTTAGGTATATAAATGTAAACTGTAAGCATATATTTAGAGACAACATTGCACTTGTAGATAGAGCATTTTCAATCTAATCAAGAGTAGTAATTTAAAATTCATACCAGAGTTGTTGCTTTTAATCACAGATACACCGTGTGTCTGTGCATGTGTGTGTACATAATTTTTTAACACACATACACATATTGTCCCCTAAAGGGTAGGAAATGCACATATCCTCAATAACATCGATATGCCAATATTAATTATCTATTAAACAAAGATAATATTATCCCACCTTTCAGATGAGGAGGTAGTTCAGACATGTAC
>NW_007172826.1:0-712 GCF_000164805.1 Carlito syrichta | reverse complement strand
AATACTCTCTTGTATCAAATCTCTCTTTTTCACACTCACAGCAGGCTGCCCCCACTGAGAAAAATTCCAGAGAAGGCACCTTTATTGAAAATGTACATGTCATCACCATAACATACAGTACTAATATTTATACTGAGGACGGCAAGAGGTCTGCCGTGAACCCTAAACGTATAATGGATGTTACCCCTGGACCAGTAATTACAAACCAATAATCCTCATTCCCCTGGGCACCAGTGAGTCTCTTTCAACATCACTTAGGATCCCAAACTTAAGGATAAAGGTAAATGAGGCTGGGAGAAAAGATTTCTCCCTGAATCCTTCCTTCAGAGTCAATAAAGGAAAAATAACACTATTATCAAATTGAATGAGCTGGTCGTGTGGATCATATATTTCTTTCTTTTTTTTTTTTCCTTAGAGATGGGGTCTCACTATGTTGTTCTGACAGGAGTACAGTGGCTATTTATGCACATGATTATGATGCAATACAGGCTCCAACGTCTAGGTTCAAATAATCCTCCTACCTCTGCCTCCTGAGTAGCTGGGCCTACAGGTGCAAGTCACCATGCTCAGTTTTAATTTTATATTGCTATTCCAAAAACAGAAGGGGAAAAAAAGGTCCTGACATATAATAATAAATGAAACCTAACCCGTATTGTTCAATTTTGATGAGAGGAATAACTCTTCTCAAAATTTCTCATAAAATGCAAGATAC
>NW_007172825.1:0-1604 GCF_000164805.1 Carlito syrichta | reverse complement strand
TTGGTCTCCCAAAGTGCTAGGATTACGGGCGTGAGCCACCACACCCGGCCAGTTCTAACACTTGATAGCAGGCTAGGGTGACTATATTTAGCAATAATGTATTGGATGATACCAAGACATAAAAATAATACATAAGGTGATGGATACCCCAAATACCCTGAGTCAATCACCACACATTCTATGCCTGTAACAAACTTTCACATATACGTCATAAATATGTAAAATATTATGCGTCAATAAAAGAGAAAAATACAGGTACATAAATTCTTTAAAAAATAGATTTCCGGAAATGGAATTTCTTGGTCTAAGCTATGTAATTTTTTAATGTAATTGATAGATGTTGTCTAGTAAATTTATGCCAATTAACTCTCCTGCAATAATAATTATCATTATTACTATCTACAAATTTTGTTAATTTGAGAGGCTAAACAAAAAAATAGTAATTCATTAGTCTTTGAATCTGAATTTCTTTGATTTTGAGTGAGGTTATATTTTTTTATAGGTTAAATGATCATTTGTATATTATTTTATGAATCTTATATTCATGGCTCCCATTTTCATATTTGGATGTTTGTGCTGTTTTTGTTTTTATTTTTCCTATATATCTCAAAAAGGAATAATATATTTATCTGGAAACATTGATATTTCTGACTATACTCACCATGAGATTATTTTAATTTTAATTACAGCAAATTAAGGGTAACTGGCCATAACATACATTTCACTGTCTGCTAGAAAATTCCTATAAAACCCCTATAAAATTCATCTTCGACAAGAAAAACTTGTAATTTTCTTTCAAAAGCAACAAATCTTCTTGTGTAATTAAAATATAATTACTTGCCTTAAATAACTTTTATTTTAATGAAATGTTAATTCATACTTCATGCTCAAGAAAAGGCGTTTGTAGCATTACCCAACAGGGTCCTCCTTCCAGTTCCAGCATGGAAAGCCATTACTCCATTGTGGAGATAACACTGAATTTGTAGTTTTAAAAAAACGAATTGAAACGCTGACTATGTTGCTGCTTAGTTGGGTAATTCAGAAGAGTCATTTGCCCTTTAATGAGTCTTATTTTTCTCATTTATTAAATTAAAAAGTTGCATAAAGTCGACATTCTCTCATTCTGCATTGTCTTCATACCACTTTTTTGTAACTCGCTATATATTAATTTAATTACCTATTTACTATGTCTGTCTTCTCATGAGAACATCAGATCCACAAGAATAGGAACTTCGGTTGACTCCTTATCCCTAGCCCTGGAAGAATGCTAGCACACAGTGCTCTAACAAAAAAATCTGAAGAATTGACTGCCTGTTGTGTGCTAAGTGCTGGGTATTTGATGATTAATAAAACTTATGGGCCTACGAAATTTATAATCCAGTGGATGAATTACGGAGTGGAAATGCCAAAATGATCTTTTCAAAGGAGAATATATTTTCCACCTCCAATTAAAATATATTATCTCAGAGAATGAGAACTTGAGCAATGCATGGTAATAGTGAGTTTTTAAATTTTTATTTTCTATTTTTGGTGTAGTAGGAGACCGTTTATGCCACGCGTGAAGGGCCAGTGATATGCTTTTGTGATAGGTATGGCAAGAAATT
>NW_007172824.1:0-2226 GCF_000164805.1 Carlito syrichta | reverse complement strand
TCATGCATTTGATGCAATACACCTACTGAGATGCTTTTTCCATTGTTCTAAACAGTTTTCGAACTCGTCTGTTTTGATGCTCTTTAGTGCTTCTGCTGGGTTTTTTTGCTTCACCTCTTCCACATCAGCAACACGTTTCCTTTTGAGGGCTTTTTTCATCCAGGGAAACAAAAAACAGTTGCTTCCTGTGAGATCAGGTGAATAGGGAGGGTGGGGCATAGGGAGTTATTTAGTTGTGGTCAAAAACTGCTGAACACTCAGAATGGTATAGGTAGGTGCACTGTCATGGTGGAAGAACCAGTCTTGTCTGCTACAAAAAAAATTCACTGAAGCTGAACACAGCCTCTCACAACCATGCTAGCTGATACATTGGTGCCAAGAACACTGGGTTCCTAGAACACTTACCTAGCAGGGGAAGCCTGGACTACAAAGGTCTTGCCCTCCAAAAAATAATTCCGTTTTTTGGGTGGGTCCCTTGTATATAGAATGGATGTATTTTAGATATTCCAATTTTTTTCATATTGATTCATATTAGAAAAAATGTGTGCAATAATTATAATTGACTTGTTTTTGTGGATAGTTTTAATTTCAACACAACTTTTGTACCCAGGTATCTCACTACCAACTCCTTTCCTTGGAGCTTCTAACTTAGCTTCTTCACAGATAGTATGATACCAAGAAGATGCCACACTGCCATTTTTTTACCCAAGCAAATATACTTTCAATATACCCCATATTGTGTAGCAAAGAAATAAGGAAGATAGTTGTCTTTTGTTTTAAAACTCCAAAAGATCCTGATCAAACATTGCAGAAGCACCACATGTAGTCATGGAAACTACTGTTTTCTCATGTAGTTTAAATTCTTATTTCATTGGCATAAAATAATTTTAAAATCTATCTCATGAGTTCACTTATTTAGGCTATAAGTTGACAACTTTTTGGCAAATTTGGAAGATCTTTGAGACAATGCCTACACAAAGTACTGGTCAGGCAGTATCTCATCACATGACTTACCTATAGCTCGTGAAAAACAACTAGGATTAAAAAATTTTTTGAACCAATTAACATTTGACATTATTAAGAAAGTCCTTGGATTCTATGAGCAATTGATTCATGGTTTAATTGAAGAGCTTTCCCTTTTGGCAAAATGTATTAGTTTTTTCCTCATTATTTTCTAGCAAAATTTTCACTACTAAGATAACTTCTACTTCTGGGCAAGATGACAAAGGAACAGATCAGACTGTGAGCGTCTCCACAAAAGCCAGGGTCCATAAAGACGCTCTGTGTGAGTGGGAGTGTGCCTGCCAGTGGGTGAGTGAAAGTCCGTCTGAGGGGAGACTCGGGTTCATGCACCTGGGGCTCTCCTCCGGAGGTGACTGCACCCCTCCACTGTCCTGAGATTGGAGACCCGGGTGCGCTGGATCATCTGCCACTCTTGAGGCTCTCTTGAGAGAAGGCAGCAGAGAATGGCCACTCGTCGCCACCTGACACCGGCCCACATGATCACCTGCAGCAGCAGACCTGGCATGAGAAGGGAGGTCATGGAAATCTGGAATAAAGCTCCAACACTGGTGATAGGACACCAATCTGTGACATCTTCTCACTCCCGGAACCAGGCAGAGACTTGCATCACCCCGCCCGGCTCCACTCAGCCTCCATCTTGGGACCCAGAGGCTATTATCTCATCAGACTCGGAGAGACAGACACCCCTCTCCCACAGTGGAACAGGCACAGACACTTCAGATCTGAGTGGCAGACACCACACCAGCAGCAGCAAGTAGGGTGAGTCCAGATTTGATCCATCCTCCTCCCACAATAGTCCAGGGGGCATCTGACCCACATTGAGAGCAACCCTATCAGCCTACGCTAAGAGTGGAGGGGAGGGGCTGGAGACCACAACCAATCCCTAAGGCAGAGGCCTGAAAGGAATCTGAACTCACAGAAACTCCCAGAGAATGTTTTTTTTTCCCTTATTTGTTTTTTATTTTCATTTCAGCTTTTGTTCTCTCTCTTTCTGTTTTTCTTTATACTTTTGTACTTGCTTTGTTTCTGTCATTTTATTTTTTTTTTTAGAATTTCTGCTTATGTATGGGTATTTTTGAGGGAGAGTACACCAATGGGGGGGTTTGTTTGGTTGTATGATTGTCTGTATGGTTTTGTCTTTTTTTGTTCTGTCTTTGTTTGTCTCTCTGTTTATTCATTAGTTGGTACACCTGTCTGTTTCCC
>NW_007172823.1:0-792 GCF_000164805.1 Carlito syrichta | reverse complement strand
TATGATCTCTGATATGTTGATGTTGGGGTTACTCACTGGGCTGTCTTGGTGATACATTGGCTAAATAATTAGACATATTCCAAGAAAAGAGTATTTAGTGAATAGGTTATGATCTCTGATATGTTGATGTTGGGGTTACTCACTGGGCTGTCTTG
This sequence comes from Carlito syrichta, assembly GCF_000164805.1. Taxonomy (NCBI): domain Eukaryota; kingdom Metazoa; phylum Chordata; class Mammalia; order Primates; family Tarsiidae; genus Carlito; species Carlito syrichta. The sequence goes on along the minus strand of NW_007172823.1, from coordinate 637 downwards.
GTGATACATTGGCTAAATAATTAGACATATTCCAAGAAAAGAGTATTTAGTGAATAGGTTACATGGACCCTAGGGAAGAAAAATATTCTATAATGGTCTATTCTATTGTATAGGTTACCCCTCTGAAGGTCCTTTGAGCCAAGGAGCAGAAAGGGACTTAACTCATGTACTGGATAAGCATTATTGTCCTTCTTTTTATTTATTTTCTATGTATAAATTTTAATTAAAAATTATTTATGTCAATAATATATATGTACTAGGAAGTATAATAATAATTTTTTCTTTGACATAGTTTTATGGCAAAAGATCCCACATGATAACATACCAAGTTAACAGAATATTTTGAAAACATTCAAATTTTGATACCATTAATTACTGAAAATATACATATTCACTACCATTATTAATGAATTAGAAGTAGAGATAGGTGATAATGATCTTTTCCTATGATCTGAACTGGCTGTTCTTTTCATTTTTGCCACCTTTTGATACAACACTTAACAGGTTGACCTCTGGATCTTGAAGAGCCCTTTGTTTTCCCTCCTGATAATCATGTTGGAATTTGAAAGAACAGTGGGCCTTTTGCTTCAGTGCATTCCATGGGACCCTTCCCACTCCAGCTCATTAGAAACACCCC
>NW_007172822.1:0-947 GCF_000164805.1 Carlito syrichta | reverse complement strand
ATGGTTTTTAAGTTTAAATCAGCTCATTTCATGAATATTTTGTTTCTAGTATTCACTGTTAACAACAGCAAATACAAAATGCTGCAATAAATATTCATACACACACAATATTTTACATAACTCTGTATGTATCTGTAGAATACATTACTGGAAATAGAATGGCTGGATCAGAGTTTTTATGCATTTTTAGTTTTTGAAAATATTGCCAATATTTATCCTTGAATGAATCTCTTTATTATCTTCATTTTGCCAAAAGATGATCTTATCATACTTAGCCTTTGCCAATCTGAAGACATGAGAAATAATACCTTGATGTGCTTTTGTGTAAATTAAGCAGTTTTTGTTGTTTTATTTTTATTTTATTTTATTTTTTTGAGTTGGAGTCTCACTCTGTCACCCAGACTGGAGTGCAGTGGCCGTTCCTGGCCACCGCAGCCTCAACCTGCTGGGCTCCAGCGATCCTTCCGCCTCAACCTTCCAAGTAGGTGGAACTACAGGCACGTGCAACCACGCCCAGCTAATTTTTGATCTATTGTAGAGATGAGGCCTTGTTGCCCAAGGCGGGTCTCGAACCCACGGGCTCAGGCAATCTACTCACCTCAGCCTCCCAAAGGTGCGGGATTACAGGATGAGCCACCGAGCATTTTTAAAATAATTGTAGATTAATATGCAGTTGTATATTAATTAAACAACGAGGAAACTGACATCTATATAGTTAAAACAGAGTCCTTGGTATCACCCTTTTATTATCCACCCCCACATCTTCTGATCTCACCTGTTGCCACATTCTTAACCACTGACAGCTACTATAATTTTCTATAGTGTTGATAGTTTGGTTGGGTCAAAAATGTTACATAAATTGGAATAGGTTTTCTCCTATTTTGAAGGATGCTGAATATCATTCAATATTTAAGAGATACTCTATTTTCCTTCCTACAAAATATGTT
>NW_007172821.1:0-735 GCF_000164805.1 Carlito syrichta | reverse complement strand
GTATACAATTGAGTTTCATTCAGGCACCCTGCTGATATGGGGTGTTTCCCTGTTCCCAGACAGATATTTGCTACTGTTAATCCCATCTCCCTCCCCCCACCATAGTTTCCCAGTACGGTCAGTCATTTTCGTATAGTATTGCATTGGATGTTTAAGGTCCATTATATGAGTAAGAACATGTGATACTAGGATCTTTGTTTCTGTGAGAGGTCACTCAGTATTATAGACTCCAGTTCTATCCAGGTTGCTGCGAAATTCATGATTTTGTTCTTTTTTATGGCAGCGTAGTATTCCATCGTGTATATGTACCACATTTTTTTAATCCAGTCCTCTTTTGACGGGCAGCATGACTGTTTCCAGGTTCTTGCTATTGTGAACAATGCTGCGATAAACATGCGTGTGCAGGTATCTTTTTTATAGAGTGATTTGTGTTCTTCAGGATATAGTCCCAGTAGGGAGATTGCGGGGTCATATGGGAGGTTGGTATTTAGACTTTTTAAGAATCGTCACACTGCTTTCCACAGAGGTTGTACTAGTTTACACTCCCACCAACAGTGTAGAAGTGTTCCCTTTCACCACACCCTCTCCAGCAGCTGTTATTATTTGACTTGTTGATAATTGCCATTCTGACTGGGGTTAGGTGGTATCTCAGTGTGGTTTTGATTTGCATCTCCTGGATGATTAGTGAGGTTGAGCATTTCTTCATGTGTTTGTTGGCTGCTCGGATGTCTTCTT
>NW_007172820.1:0-2140 GCF_000164805.1 Carlito syrichta | reverse complement strand
TAGGTCATAGAACTAGAAAGAGGTGCTGTCTCATTTCAGATATGATACTGATGATAATTACTATTATTGCTAAAGAAAACTCAGTTTGCTTAAAATAATAGAGGAGAGTATACTGAAAATAATATCCTATTGGAGTTCATTGAAATTAATATCAAGGGGCAAGACTTTTTTTTAGTTTATAAAAAGTCTCCCTTAAATATTAAGACCAATAAAAAATTTATGAGATGTTTGTGAAATATTCATTTTAGCAATTGTTAAGTTCTTAATGTTTTCCTGGTTGACAATTTTGTTATTGTCCTTATAAGTTGTTAGTTGCAGTTAATTTAAAGTCGGGAAATAGATTTGCTTTATTCTGTACCTTCACAACTAGAACTTAGGCTAAACATGGGTATTCAGTATTAATCAGTATTTTGATTGATTGAAGATTAATCAGTATTCTTGGTTTTTTTTGAGTCAGAGTCTCACTCCTTGGCCCAGGCTGGAGTGCAGTGCGCCATGCTCACGGCCACCACAGCCTCGACCTATTGGGCTCAGGTGACCCTTCCGCCTCAGCCTTCCAAGTAGCTGAGACTACGGGTGTGTGCTACCATGCCTGGCTAATTTTATTATTATTATTATTATTATTATTATTATTATTATTATTATTATTATTATTATAGTGATGAGGTCTCGCCAAGTTGCCCCAGCTGGTCTCGAACCCATGGGTTCAGGCCATCCTCTCACCTCGGCCTCCCTAAGTGCTGGGATTACAGGCTTGAGCCACCGGGCCGGGCCCAGTATTCTATAAATATCTGAAGTGATAATAAACATTGTCTACGTTAAATCAAGCAAATTATGCCTTTAAATATCGAAAAACTTTCCTAAGTACCACTCGAAAGTTTCTTTTTTGAGGGGGCCTCATAGGAAAAAGATTGAATGCTCAAATTAAGATTATTCTGGAAGGATTTAACAAACTATAAAAAGGAGTACAGGTGTGCTGCAGAGTATCCATCGTTAGTGATTGGAACCCAAGGGTTATCCCCATGCCTCCATGGCCGGGCTTGAGGAGTAGAGGATGCGGTATTACCGGAGGCAGCTGCCAGTTAGAAGAGTTGTGATCTTCTCTCAAAGGACATGGCTTTCATCCCCACTATTCCCTCCTTTCAATGTAATCCCCTGCTTACATTCCCCATTGACTGAACCATATCCCAGTTTAGCCTGCTGGGGGCAGAGAACAGGGCGGAAATGAGTAGAAAGCTAACCTGGAGGGGCAAATGGGATTAATCCAGCGTGTTGAAACTCACATAGAGTTCCAAGATTATTAGCCTATTATCTGGCAAACAAACATGCTTTTAGTATTTTGCAAAGCAAAGCCCACATTACAAAGATCCATGGCAACGTTTAATAGATTTTACTGAGAAGTAGGAAAACAACAAGTACATTTAGTAGACCTTAAGAGATTAGTAATGAACCAAAATATGATTATAAGGCACTAATCAGTTGCGTGTTGCACATTTTGATACATTTTATAAATTTTCCTATTACAAGGGCTCCAAAACGATAGTGCTAAATTGTCTGCAGCCCTGAGATTTTATTTACTACTGGATTTAGAACAGAATTCAGACTGAGCATTCTACTCTCTCAACTGGGATCTGAGAGAAAAGACTGCAGTGAAATTCTGGGAATGTATCTCAAAACAAGTGAACCCAACTAAGGTTTTTAAGCTTAACTTTCATCTGTCTTAGCTCAGTTAGATTCCTAGAATGCATAAAGAGTTTATCTGTGTACTTTTTTAGAAGTTTGACAAAGATTTAAGAAAATTTCAATAATCTCTCTTACAGAAAAAAATTTAAAGGCATGTAAATCATGTTTCCTTATTCTAAATTAACAACCCTTTATATTCACTCATTTATGTATTACTTAAGAAACAATTAATATAATTCTACTATGTATTATCATGAGTCTCTTGGCATTTGGAACTTCAATGTAGTCGTTAGACTATCACTGAAGGCAAACTTCTATGAACAAATTAAGGTCATTTAAAATATTGATTTGGTGGAACTTTGTAAGTATAAGTTCTTTCAAAAAATTTACCACTTATAAAAAAAAAACACTGTATCTTTTTCCCAAACACAGTAATAAACATCGAGTATATTGCTGC
>NW_007172819.1:0-783 GCF_000164805.1 Carlito syrichta | reverse complement strand
GACAGTAATAAAGTATACCATAGACTTAGGTTAAGAGCATGCTATTGAGAGACCAAGAAACCAAGAAACTTAAAAGTCATACTTGCTGTAAAAGTTGTGTTTAGTTCACTATATTTTATATATCCCTACCTCATGTTTATTATATATTTTGTGTATTCCTACCTCATGTTCATTGTACTTTATGAATTCTTAGTACTTTAAATCCTACCTCAGACCCCGTAGAATTAGGCACATGTCGGGTGCTGGGTAGTGACTGATTGTGTAGTTATACAATGTCTTAAGTAGTGTTTGCATTTAGAACTCTTGGGTTAAGCATTGTTAGTCCCAATTGCCATGCTGACTTCTGCTTTTACAACGGGATGTAAATGTTAAAGCGATAAGCCCCTTTCAGACATTCCTTTGCTATTGCAGTAGGCTCTGAGGCGCTAGCTGCTCTCTAAGTGGGCTCTATGTTGGTTTAAATCTCCAGCTCCCATGCCAAAGTTAATTTACACGCAGTGGCTGTGTAAACCTGAGGGAATCAAAAGACTTTTAGAAAAACCACCTTGCTATAAGACGTTTGCAATATTTTAAAAATTCCTAGAACTAGTACTATATGAATTTCTACCCCACATTCACTGTATGTGTTTGCAGCATTCATATTTAAAACTTTGTTAAGTTTAGCTTTTGTTGTCCCATAATGACCATGTTATGTTATGTAAATGTTAAGCAAACAAGCCCTCCTAAACATTCCTCAGTTTGGATCAGCAGACTTGATGGCGCTAGTAACCTCCTGCCTGCTTG
>NW_007172818.1:0-810 GCF_000164805.1 Carlito syrichta | reverse complement strand
TCTGAATTTGAAGGTATTTTGTTGTTCCATTGTCTTCTAGCATTTACTCTTTCTGCTGAGAACTCTGAAGTTCATTCTAATTTTTGATTCTTTTTATGTGCTTATCCTATGCTATCCCTGAAAGTTTGCAGCTTGTCCCTCTCAGTATGAAACTTAATGATGTATTGGACATGGGTGAGATCTTTAATATCTTCCACTTCTAGAAATTTCCTTTGATTATTTCATTGGTGACTTTTCTGTCTTCCTTTTCTCTCTTTTTTCTCATTCTGTACTTCTTGGATTGTTCCTCTAATTTTATCATCTTTTACTACTGAATTTCTAGCTCTTTATCACTTCTACCTATTTTTTGATTTAGTTTTATGCCTGCTCTCTTAGTTTCAAGGGGTCTTTTTTATTTCTTAAAATTAATATAAGTTGCTTTTCTTTTTATCAGATTCTTTCATGTTATTGGATGCCTTGGATATTTGATATGCTTAATTATTCACTACTGATAAAGTTGGAGACTAATTGTTGGCAGTGAGCACTTATGTAGGAGTTGTAAACTATAAGCTTCACTATTGTGTAGTATAATCTGGCTGTCATTTCATTTGGGTCCCTTGACTTTCCTCTTGGACTGGTCAACATATCTAGAGACAACTCTTTAAGACTTCTGTTTGGAGGATAATAGTCTGGCTGCTAGGCCTGGCTGGGGCTGGTTGCAGGAGTTGGGGGTAACACTGAGTTCTCTGTACATCCATTCTTTTCTCTGTACATCATTCTCCCACCCTTATTTGTGCCTAATGTCCCCTAAAGGCTCTTTGTTTTACCATT
>NW_007172817.1:0-454 GCF_000164805.1 Carlito syrichta | reverse complement strand
GGGTAGTTGTTGAGTGCAGGCGGCAACCTTCGCGTCTTGTGATTATGTGGGATTTTCCTGTATGATGGGCAGGGAGGGGGAGCGAGCAACATGGGATACTCGAAGTTTGAGAGGCTGGCCTGGAATTGTGGAGCAAGAATAGGTCGGCAGCTCTGTGGAGGAAGGGGTAGAGGGAGGCAATTTAACTGGTTTGAGGCGAGAAGCGTGAATCCAGGGACTGAGCTGTTCTTTGGTTATGAGCAGCCTGGCTGCCATGGGGGTGGAGAGGACTATTTGGAAGGGTCCTAGCCATTCCGGTTGTAAGCGAGTTTTGGTTTCTGGGTCTGAGAGGAAAACCCATTGTCCCGGGGTGAGAGGCTTTGGATTATGTGTTTCTGTGGGAGCAGGCAAAAGGAGATCTTGATATTGCCAGATATTGGAATGGATGAAGGACAGGAGGGGGTAGGTTATATGA
>NW_007172816.1:0-2047 GCF_000164805.1 Carlito syrichta | reverse complement strand
AAATTCCTTGACCAAAGGTGGGGTGGTCTTATTATTACTTTTATGACTTTGGTCAGCCAGAGGGTGATCTTTGATCTTTGGTCTTGACAAGGAACCTAAAAGTTTACTAGAGATTATTATGCTAAACCATGAATGGCTAGGCATCCTGGTTATGCATCTGAAGGAAATTTGCCAAGGAGGGTGGAATAGGATGCTGCTTGTTTGTAGTAGAATGTCTGAATGCTTGCTGATGGTTATGCTGAAGCAAGAAAGACTAAAGAATAAGCTAAGTTTCTTCTAGGTTTCCATAGGTACTTTTCAACATCTGTACCCTCAACTCACTTAATCCCCAATCACCTTTTTAAAGGGTAGCCCTAGTGTTAGTATTCCTAGGGAACTGGGTCTTTGAAAATTAAGCAATGGCAAAGATTTGACTTCTAGGAAAGATGTAGGTTCATCTTAATCTCCAGGTTTTGCCCAATCGCATTTTCCTCTGAAACCACCACAGCACAGCCCTGTGACTTTTTCAAGATAATTTCATTATGAGACCATCTATTTGTACATAATTTCTTAAAGATATACTTTTCAAATTTTCACTGGGCTCCCCGTTGTCTTGCCCAATCTGATTTTTCAACTCTTAACACCCACTTCTCACCCAATACAAGGTTGCTGTTGGGCCTACAAGACGACATTGCTTTTGAGCATCTATCAGGGGTGTGGGGGTGCATCTGTAATCTGTCCTCGTTCATGCTGGGATTTCCTTGTGAGTTTTCTTGAAGTGAGGGGGAGGCGGCTGTGTTGCTTATGCAGGCTCTGTTTCAGAATATTTCCAGCACATGCACAAACACATACACATTCTGTTTTAATCTTTGTGCTTTAGAAAATTTGAGGGAAATGAAAATAATTTTTCAATTAGAAAAATAAAAGCAAGAGGCTCTAAGCACAGCCTTGGAAAATTCAAAATAAAAAGGGAGACTAGCACATACATAGACCACGAAGCCCAAACAACCATTTCTGTTGAACTGAAAGTTTACTTCTGAGTTTCTTTTCAGCCAAACCAAAAATAGGAAACATGTTAATTACATTAATCACTTTCTGTCTAATAATAATGGTTACTTATTGAAAGCATGCTATAAGCTAGGTTCTGTTCTAAGTACATCTTATATTCTAACTCACATGATTCTTAGCAACACTCAATTTGAAACAAGATTCTGGTACTAATGCCGTTTCACAATAAGGAAACTGAGGAAGAGGGAGCTAAGCAATTTGTTCAAGAACATACAACACACAGGAGCTGATGTTGACATCCCAACTAATGCACCCTAACTCCAGAGACAAATCTTAACTGTTGCACAAAACAATCTAAAGAGACTAAAAAATAGTATTCTCTTCAAGAAAACTAACACATTTTCTCACACATACATTTGAAAAAAAAATCAAACATATGTCCTTAGAGAGAATAAAATCTCACAATGAACCATGTCCTTAACATCTGTCTAACACGGCAGGTACTAAGGTCCTTTATTGAAATCTGAGAAAATATCAGTGTGAACATATTTGTTATTTGAGTACAATTTGATCATTCTGGATATTTCAAATAATATTAGACATGGAGAGACAAGGACAAACTTTCCCTGACTGAATAGGCTTTTCAAAAATTTCAAAATATAAAACCATTTCATTTGCTAATTGAAAAGTGTTGTTCAAAGACTTTGGAAAGTCAGACTAAGCAGAGGGGCTTTGTCAGGAAGAAGACCAACCTGGTTTCACACACTCTGTGTACATGAACAACTTTTTCACCTAGACAGCCTGCCTCTTAGTGACAAGCTCTGTATCAAACCTGAACATTGCACTTGACCTGTCACAGCTATAAAATAAAATTTACCATACTACCCTAAAAAAGACAAATCAGATTTCTAAACTATTCGCCATCTGCTTTGGCTGAGAGCTAGTCAAGAATACTTATTTCTTATTTATTGGGAGGTATGGCACCGACTCAAGTATCAGTAAATAGTAAGAATTAGATTATCTTCTCTGAACCCTTAAAGTAATACAGACAGCTTCCTGA
>NW_007172815.1:0-1244 GCF_000164805.1 Carlito syrichta | reverse complement strand
CTCACACACTCAGAGAAGGCACTGAGTGACTTGCTGCAATAGATTTTAGAAAGCATTGAGCTTGCTTAACATTGGATACTCTATGTTGAGGTTGTTTGCAAGAGGTCCATGGAATGTAGGTACTTTCTTATATATCCACCTAGGAACTTTAATGCTTTATTTTCTTTTTCTGATTATAAAAGTAAATGATACTCATTGTAGAAAATTTGAAAAATCTATACATTTAAAAAAAAGAAAATTAGAATTATCTTCAATCCTCAAACATAGTGATAAGACAATCAGCATTCTGCTATATTTTTCTAGTCTTTTGTCTCTGCATAGTTATATATGTAGTATAGTTGAAATCCTTAAGTATTTCATTTTTTAACAAACCTTATATCATAATTATTTCCCTTTGTATTAAAAAGTCACCAAAAATATATTTTGAATTTATAATAATTAATCAAATAATCTAAAAAAACCCGTAACTTTGGACATTTAGGTTATTTACAGTTATTAATTATTATAAATAAAGATGCATTGAACATCTTATGCATGTATTTTTGTCCATACACTATTAATTCTTTAGGACAGATTCTTAGAAGTGGAATTTCTGGGTCAAACGATATGTTTTAAAATTTTAAAAAATTCCAGAAATTCCACTTCTAAGAATTGTTAAAATCAAATGTATAGAGAATCAGATTTATTTTCTGAGAAACAAAGAGATTGGAAGTGGGAAGGCTGCAGGGTCATATAACTATACTTGAAACTTTGTTCTGAGATCCTGGTTAACCATAATGGTTCAGACTCTTGACAATGTCGCTTCAACTCTTTGTTGCCTTAATTTTCTCATTTTGAGGAATAGTTAAATAATCCCATTCTTTTTCTTGTTGTCTTTTTAGAAAATTGCAAAGTAGGCTGATTGACAAGAGTTTTTAAAGTACTTTGAAAATTAATTTTAAAAGTGCTGTGGAAGAATAAGTAATGCCAATCTGGTTGTTTACTCTGTATTAGTGAACCAAAATCAGATGTTTGGTCCTCTACCTGTTAGAGGTTTGGCTGGGAACACAGGAGACAATGAGACTGGCCAAAGCAGCATTTACTGCTCAGTAAAATTTCAAAGGTATGCTAAGAGAAAGAGAGTGAAGCCAAGAATTTATGACTCGGTCAGAGGCAAAGTTGAGAGCTATCACCTGCTTCAAGGAGGACAGCTTTGGATGAGTTCATATATATGCATGGCACACTGCTGCAGTCTAACTTTATGA
>NW_007172814.1:0-1783 GCF_000164805.1 Carlito syrichta | reverse complement strand
AGAGCTGGGTGTTGAAAAGAACCTGGCATTTCCTTCTCTTGCGCTTGCTCCCCTTTGCTCCATGTGACATGCCTGCTCTCCTTGCCTTTCACTCTGAGTGAAAGTTTCCTGAGGCCTCACCAGAAACCCAGGAGAAGTCAGCACCATGGAAAACTGTGAGTCAAATATACCTCTCTTCTCTTCTTCTCTATAAATTATGTAGTCGCTGGTTTTTTTGGGTTTTTTTTTGAGTCGGAGTCTCACTCTGTCGCCCAGGCTGGAGTGCAGTGGCACACTCACTGCCACCACAGTGTCAACCCTCTGGGCTCCGGCTATCCCCCTGCCTTAGCCTTCCAAGCAGCCAGACCGACAGGTGCACCCAACTAATTTTTTTTTGGGCGGGGGTAGAGATGAGGCCTCTCAAGTTGCCTGGGCTGGTCTCAAACCCTCAGGCTCAGGCAATCTACTTGCCTCGGCATCCCAAAGTTCTGAAATTACAGGCTGAGCCACCAAGCCCAGCCTCTGGTATTTCTTAATGCAACACAAAATGAACTTATACAGTCCTCTTCAATGTTCTTCAATAACTAAAGATAAATAATTTCTTTTAATTGATTTTGAGGCACAAGGTTATACTTAAAATATCATTCCCTGCACCGAGTGTACAAATGGTTTTGGATGTTTATCTGGCTGATACACACACACACACACACATATATATATATATATATGTCAATGGCATTTGTGAAAAACACAATCAGGAATAGGGTAATACGAAAGAGAATAGGGTCAGGGCATTTGTGAAAAACACAGTCAGGAATAGGGTAATACGAAAGAGAACAGGAAAGGTGTAATTTATTGTTGGCAGGTAGGAGGGAGGGTTCTGGCCAGGTGTGGTTGAAGACGTGGATTTAGGATGAGGTGTACATGATGAATAAGTGTTAATTAGGGAAAGGATTCCAAGGTAGAGCGTATGGCATGACCTCTCACGTTCATGAGGCAGGAAGGATAATGGCAAAGTATTAATAGATAAGCCGAAGAAACACCAGTGTATTTTCTACAGTGGGAACAGTGCAAGGGTAGAGGCCAAATCACGCAGGAACTAGGAACACTTGATAATAGGCACCTGATGTATTTCAGTAAATACAAGGTTACATTTAAACACTGCCCTAGGCTACTGTGCATGACGAAAATGTTAATGTGAACCTTCCAAACCACTGATGGAAACTGAAATCAGAGTTTCCAGAAATCTGCACAACTGAAAGTGATAATTATCGATTGTTAGAATTACAAAGTGCTGTGGGAAAGAGACCCTGACTAGCTGAGAAAATCAAGGAAGCTTGATGATGTTTACACTGCCTATTTTACAAATGAGTAGTTTTAACTTGGACGGAGCTGGAGAACATCATCCTAAGTGAAGGAGCTCAGAAACAGAAAACCTCATTTATATGCAGAAGCTAAGTGGTCACAGAGATGGAAAGAACAGACACTGGGGATTCTAAGAAAGAGGGTGGCGGGGGAGGGAGTTTAAGGATCAGATACTGCCTATGGGGTACAATGTTGTCTATCAGGGGAATGGGCCATTGAAGCCCAATCCCCAGCACCGCACGATATGCCCAGGGAACAAACATGCACGTGTACCCCTGAAACTAGAATAAAACAAATTATATAATTGTATATATACATATATTTTAATGAGTAGCTTGTAGACATCCTGAAACTGAGCTGAGGGAGAGAACTGTAAGACCAAAGACCTGCAGAGCAACGCAATGGAGTCGACTACTGGCTGTTCACGCGCAAAGAATAA
>NW_007172813.1:0-1090 GCF_000164805.1 Carlito syrichta | reverse complement strand
GTGAGATTCTCTGACGGACCAAGACTGCAAACTGCTGAATAGACAGACTGTAAAGCAGAGGGAAAAGTGAACAAAACCAGAAGACCCTCATAAGGAAGAACAGGTCATTGCAGAAGAGAAATAAAAACAACCCCACCTTCCCTCAAAAACAGAATTGAAGAGGGGGAGGGAAAGGGGTAAAGGGAGAAAAATCTACAGAAATGAAGAAAAACCAAAAGAAGAGTATGGGTCTCTCCCAGACGCCTGGGAGAGCAGACACTGAGAAGATTGACTTTGGAATACAAACAATGAAAAGTCCCCAGAATGAAGGGTCTCAAAATGCAAATGCAGATATCAAAACAATAATGGAGAGACTAAAAAGAATTGAGGAGACACAAGAAGAAACTAGGAAGGAGCTGATATCTGAGATAACAGTAATAAAGAATACTGTGAATGAAATAAATAACAAATTGATAAGCATGGAAAGCAGAATTACCCAAGCAGAAGAAAGAATCTCAGAGCTTGAGGACCAAAATATAGAAATAACCCAAACTCTTAAAAACACAGAAAATAAGCTAAAAAAGACAGAACAAAACCTTCAAGAGATGAGTGACTACCTCAAGAGGCCTAACCTAAGAATAATCGGACTCCCTGAGGTAGAAAGAGAAACAGAGACCACATTGGAACAAACTTTCCACGAGATCATTCAAGAAAATTTCCCTCATCTAATCAGTGATACAAAAATTCAAACACAAGAGATTCAGAGAACCCCCGCAAGACAACAAATGAGAAGACCAACTCCTAGACACATAATAATTCGCCTAAATAAAGTAGGCACAAAAGAAAAAATCCTAAAGGCAGCAAGAGAAAAAGGCCAGATCACCCACCATGGAAGACCAATCAGAATAGCAGCAGATTTATCTGCAGAAACCCTGCAGGCTAGGAGAGCTTGCAGCCCTATCTTCAAAGTCCTAAAGGATAAACAATTTCAACCAAGAATAACCTACCCAGCCAAGCTAAGCTTCATCAGTGAGGGAGAATTAAAATCTTTCCCAGATATCCAATCCCTAAGACTTATGCAGCCACAAAACCATCTCTACATGAAACACTC
>NW_007172812.1:0-711 GCF_000164805.1 Carlito syrichta | reverse complement strand
AGCTGACAACTAGTTGGCTAGTGAGGTAGCTAGCTGATTTAATGAGTGGGTAATGAGTTAGCTAACTGTTTAACTAGTTGTTAAACTAGTTATCTAGGTGACTCAACGAGTTGGTTAACCAGTTACCTAGGTGAATTAACTTGTTGGCTGCTGAGTCGGTTGACTACTTAGCTGGTTAAACCCATTTGTGGACTACTCGGCCTACTTGTTAGCAGGCTTAACAAGTCGGCTGAGTAGTCAACCGACTAGTTAGCTAGGCTAACTAGTTGACTGAGTTGTTGCCCCAGTAGCTAGCTCACTTAACCAGTTGGCTGGCTGGTTTCCTGACCTATTTAGTCAGCTGACTAGTTGGCCAACTAGTTAGCTGGCCTAACTATTCGGCCTATTAGTTAGCAGAGCTTGTCAGCTGAAAAATGGGCCAACTAGTCGGTCGTTTGGTTAGCTTAGTTAACTACTTGACTGTCTAATTTGCCTACTGGTTAACTGACTTAGCTAGTCGGTGGGCAAGTGAGCCAACTGGTCAGCTGAATTAAATAGTCAGCCAGCAAATGAGCTGACTGGCCAACTGACGTTAGTCTGCTGGCAAGTGAGCTGTATGGTCAGAAGACTTACCTACTCAGTCGACAATTGAGCCAACTTAACTACTCGGCCTGCAAGTGAGCCAAAGTGTGAGCTGCCTTAACAAGTAAGCTGACGAGCGAGCTTACCGGG
>NW_007172811.1:0-1547 GCF_000164805.1 Carlito syrichta | reverse complement strand
TTTTACCAACTTCTTTAGTCTATAAACTTTTGGATGATTTAGTGCTATTTAACAGCCTTTGAGCACTTTTTCTCTCAAGATTCGATCACTGTTTTAGCTAACATCAAAGTCAATTTTCCAGAATTTCAATTATCTAAATTTTTATCCTAATGGGGAGCCCAAATACTTACTTCTTTGTAAATCTCCATGTTATTTTGGTTTATAAATATTGGGCCCCCAAATTGTCTTTTTGTGTGTGCCTGATTTTAAATGATTTGTGACTAAAAGTATGAGCTTAATCTGAGACTTTGTTGCAGAGAACAGCATTATGTCTTACATAGAGAAAATACTAGGTGGTTCAATGGAAATACACTTTGAAAAATATAAATTGGTTTAAAATATAAGGGGAATGTGATTTTATATTTCCTTCAAATATGTAGGGGAACCTTTCCTCTAAGGATTGCATATCTCTAACATTTAATCAAAATTAACTAGCAGAAAATATACAGTGTACCAAGAAAATATACACAAGTTTTAAGAAAGGATAAAGTTGTATTAAATTATGATACTGTTTTATTTTCTAAAATTATTAAGATTTATTATGCATTTCATCTTCTGAATAACACATAGGTACACTGATCCTCAAGGTTTAGTTATCCAAGTATGATCTACATCTAGAATCTCAACAAGTTTCAATTTATGCAGAATACAACATTCAGCGTTTATGTGAAAAACACACTAGTTGTCAATGATGAAAGCAGAATTATACCATGTATTCTAATGTATTAATAGGAAAATAATAATCATTAGTGTATTATACACTTCTTTAAAAAATCAATCCATGCATAATCAACATTTCTATAACCAACCCTGAACTGTAACCATTTTTAAGGTAAAAAAAGAAAAAAAGAAAATAAAACAGTCAATTACAATTTTTACAGTTTTCATTTATTTATTTATTTTAATTTTTTTTAAAATGTGGGGCATAATTGAGTTAGATATGGATACATTGATTATGTAGGGTCCCTGGTTGATGAGGTATGCCCCTCCATCCCTTAGCAGTTTTCCTCCACTGTCAATCTCACCCCTCCCCATAAACAGTTTTCCACTACTGCCAATCACTTTCTTATAGCACTATAATTGATCAAGTTCAGCTCATGAGGATGGACATATGGAACTCTGTTCTTTGTTTCTGTGATAAATCCCTGGGAACGACCTACCTCATATCCATCAAATGTTCTGCAAATCCTTATATCCGTCCTTATTAATGACTGCAATATATTCCATTGTGTGTATATACTACGTTTATTTTATCCATTGCAGCTTTGATGGGCAACATGGTTGGTACCATTTTTTTTTTTTTTTTTCAATTGTGATTAGAGCTGAAACAAACTTACTTGTGCAGGTATCTTTTTGGTAAAATGATTTGAGTTCCTCCAGGTATATTCTCTACAGGGGAATTACTGAGTCACATGGTAGGTCAATTTCTTGTCCCTTTAGAAACGGCCACACCGTTTCCCAAAGATGTTGCTCTACTTTTTAGTCCACCTTCAGTGTAGAAGCATTTT
>NW_007172810.1:0-712 GCF_000164805.1 Carlito syrichta | reverse complement strand
CCCTGACTGTAACCATTTTTAAGGTAAAAAAAGAAAAAAAGAAAATAAAACAAATAGTCAATTACAATTTTTACAGTTTTCATTTATTTATTTATTTTAATTTTTTTAAAAATGTGGGGCATAATTGAGTTAGATATGGATACATTGATTATGTAGGGTCCCTGGTTGATGAGGTATGCCCCTCCATCCCTTAGCAGTTTTCCTCCACTACCAATCTCACCCCTCCCCATAAACAGTTTTCCACTACTGCCAATCACTTTCTTATAGCACTAAAATTGATCAAGTTCAGCTCATGAGGATGGACATATGGAACTCTGTTCTTTGTTTCTGTGATAAATCCCTGGGAACGACCTACCTCATATCCATCAAATGTTCTGCAAATCCTTATATCCGTCCTTATTAATGGCTGCAATATATTCCATTGTGTGTATATACTACGTTTATTTTATCCATTGCAGCTTTGATGGGCAACATGGTTGGTACCATTTTTTTTTTTTTTTGCAATTGTGATTAGAGCTGCAACAAACTTACTTGTGAAGGTATCTTTTTGGTAAAATGATTTGAGTTCCTCCAGGTATATTCTCTACAGGGGAATTACTGAGTCACATGGTAGGTCAATTTCTTGTCCCTTTAGAAACGGCCACACCGTTTCCCAAAGATGTTGCTCTACTTTTTAGTCCACCTTCAGTGTAGAAGCATTTTTTCCAAATCC
>NW_007172809.1:0-694 GCF_000164805.1 Carlito syrichta | reverse complement strand
TTTAGAATTCACACACTGGGGGGCGGGGGCAAGATGGCGACCTGGCAACCCGGTGTCTGAAGCCCTCTGCAAGGGAGATCTGCAGTGGGTCTCTGACTCTCGCCCCTGGGAGGCTGGGGACCCCAGCATTGCAGCCTGCTCCTCAAACAGAGCTCGGCCATCGCTATCACTGGAACATCGCAAGGACTGGACATTTTTACTGCATCGTCCTCTCCCGCTGCTGCCGCAGCCCCTCCCCCCACCAGCGCTCCCGCCGCCGCCGCGCCCGCCGCGGCCTCTGGCACGGGTAGCTCATCACAACCTGGCCGGAGGAGATCCACATCAAACCGCTTCAGGGAAGATCTGCTGGGATCGCTGCCACCGCTCCTGCGACGGAGACTGTCCTGCCCACCCGGCGCGGGGCTCCTGTTGCCTGCTCGGAGGCAGGCAGCCATCTTGTTCCTGTCCGGCCCCACCCCCTCTGGGGCGAGCAGATGAGATAGCACCACCTGCTGGCGATTCAAGGTAACAACACCGAAACGGGAGAGACAAGCTTCATAAAGACATAGACTAAACTTCTGAACCGAGGTTATTCTGAACTGTCCTTCACAGCAGATCAGGGGAACTGACCCTAACTGCAAACTAATTTACCAGCTTGAAAAAAAAAAAAAAAAAAAAAAACGAGAAATCAGACTTGAAAGGACATTGGACTTAA
>NW_007172808.1:0-647 GCF_000164805.1 Carlito syrichta | reverse complement strand
TTTTTTTGGGGGGGTTGAAGTCTCATCTGTCACCCAGACTGGAGTGCAGTGGCCACTCCCGGCCACCGCAACCTCGACCTGCTGGGCTCCGGCGATCCTTCTGCCTCAGCCTTCCAAGTAGCCAGAATTACAGGCTTGCGCTACCACGCCCGGCTGATTTTTTGATTTATTGTAGAGATGAGGTCTCGCTGCCCAGGCAAGTCTCGAACCCGTGGGCTCAGGCAATCCACTCACCTCGGCCTCCCAAAGGGTTTACAGGCTGAGCCACCGAGCCCAGCTTCAAAGAAGTTTTTTAAAATTAGCCAGGTATGGTGGCATGTGTCTGTAGTCCCAATCACTCAGAAGGCTGAGGCCCAGGAAGTCGAGGCTGCAGTGAGCCAGAAACATGCCACTGTACTCCTGCCTGGACAACAGTGAGACCCTGACTCAAATATATATTAAATATATATATTCTTAAATGTAAACAGCACCTATCAATCACTGACAAATTATCATCTTTCCCCTTCACAAACAAACCTATTTCCAGTTCTCGTTAAGATGATCTTTGGACTGAAGTAAAGACATGCAGAAGAATCTCTAGATGTAAATTCTAGTTAATTTCGCCACAAATTGCTGTGAGATGGCAGGTAACCTCCAAGATGAACAAC
>NW_007172807.1:0-702 GCF_000164805.1 Carlito syrichta | reverse complement strand
CAATTTCAAGCAAACAATTCGAATTCCATGATTCTGCGATGCTTACATTAAGGTCACAGGTGCACAATTTCAATACAAATCGTTCAAAATGTTTCCATAATGTTCAATGAATCATTCATATTATACTCTTTGTTCTATACCCTGATTAATACAAAAAACTTTTCTAAGTTAACTCTAGGTTCAATCCAAGTTCACTGACTCCCAATATTTTTAACGATTAATATTATCAACTTAACACTATACTATAATCTATAAGTTTAGTTAAATGACTTAACTGTCAGTTATACTATTAACCTATTATGATATAACTCAATGCCTTATAACTCAGTTAAAACTTATTCTTAAACTACAAAACTTTACTATAATTCATATGTTTCATACGTCTAAACTTAATTTTTATATGATCTAGTGATTGGACTTTAATACTATGCTATATCCTATTAAGCTAATACCTCACCATTAATTCTTTTATAAATCGTATAGTAACTATTATATTTGAATAATGTAGCAAAAGGAAACAAAACAGCAAGCATAAATTTATGCAACTATGAGTGTATATGTATATATTTTAACCTAACAAGTCTACTCTAAAAATCAAATAGTAGCTGTCACACTCTTGAACAAGGAAATGCAGGGTTGCCAAGATGGCGGCCATGTGCTGAAGCAGACAGAGTTTCGGTAATTAATGAAACAAAAGAAAAG
>NW_007172806.1:0-690 GCF_000164805.1 Carlito syrichta | reverse complement strand
CCATTAAGGTCACAGGTGCACAACTTCAATACAAATCGTTCAAAGTGTTTTCCATAATGTTCAATGAATCATTCATATTATACTCTTTGTTCTATACCCTGATTAATACAAAAAACTTTTCTAAGTTAACTCTAGGTTCAATCCAAGTTCACTGACTCCCAATATTTTTAACGATTAATATTATCAACTTAACACTATACTATAATCTATAAGTTTAGTTAAATGACTTAACTGTCAGTTATACTATTAACCTATTATGATATAACGTAATGCCTTATAACTCAGTTAAAACTTATTCTTAAACTACAAAACTTTACTATAATTCATATGTTTCATATGTCTAAACTTAATTTTTATATGATCTAGTGATTGGACTTTAATACTATGCTATATCCTATTAAGCTAATACCTCATCATTAATTCTTTTATAAATCGTATAGTATCTATTATATTTGAATAATGTAGCAAAAGGAAACAAAACAGCAAGCATAAATTTACGCAACTATGAGTGCATATGTATATATTTTATCCTAACAAGTCTACTCTAAAAATCAAATAGTAGCTGTCACACTCTTGAACAAGGAAATGCAGGGTTGCCAAGATGGCGGCCATGGGCTGAAGCAGACAGAGTTTTGGTATTTAACGAAACAAAAGAAAAACGTTCTGCCTGGCTAGGGGCAGGGCGACAAA
>NW_007172805.1:0-566 GCF_000164805.1 Carlito syrichta | reverse complement strand
CTGGGGTGCAGGACCGAAGGCACCGGGTTGCCCAACCCTTCACCTGCCTCAATTTCAAGGGTGGTCTTCCTTGATCTTCCATTGGCCACGTCATGGAAAGGGAGGGTGTGACTCTCAAACCATCACAGGGGCCAGCCGGGTGAGTTGTGCCTATCTCCTTGGAACTCAAGTTTGCCAAGATGGGAAGATGGCTGGAGCCCAGGATCTGAGACCAGGCACCGTGCACTGGCTAATATTTGGATTTATTTTTGATGGCCTAGAAAAGGTATCCTCCAGTGTTCCGGGCTGGTTCCAAACCTGAAGACTCAGGCCATCCACTATCCTCAGCCTCCAAAGGGCTGGGATGACAGACTGAGGCCCTGAGCCAGCCTGATATTGTTGTTGTGGTGGTTGGTATTATTATTCTGATTGGGAACCTCGCTCTGTCACCCAGGCTGGAGCACAGAGGCCCACTTTTGGCCACTGAAGCCTCCACCCAATGGGCTCTGGTGATCCTCACACCTCGACTTCCCAAGTGGCCAGAATGATAGGCGTGAGCCACCATGCTCGACTCATATTTTTGACTT
>NW_007172804.1:0-841 GCF_000164805.1 Carlito syrichta | reverse complement strand
TACTTTTTTTCTTTGGAATTGCAAGGTTGTACTTAGCAAAACCAGATTTTCAAAGAACAAACTGTCTGCAGGATGTGCTAACAAGCAGGGGTTGTAAACTGAGGACCTCACAAAGAGAGGATTTGGGGTAAGGTTGTGAATTGGTTACTATCTTGCATTTTCCAGGAAAGCACCTTTATCCATCTTTGTTCAAACATTCTCTTCCTTTTAGCAGCATACTTTGCTGCTAACTAGTAGAGGCTGTTTAGTTTTCTCAAGCCTCATGTCTATCAGATTTGGAGCCTGCAGGTTGATCTTTAAAAGAAATAATTTTAACCGTTTTTAACCCCTCTCTGCCACTTTACGTTTTTAAACTTTGTGTGCTTTTTGTCCTGCTGCATTCTGTTGCCCTCCTGCCCCACTGATGATGGCAGTACTGTAACTCCCTGGTTTTCACTGGGGATCAATCTCTGTGAGCTCCAGTCCCCCACCTAGAGAATGAACATGATCATAGCTTTTAATGGTTTCTCACAGGGATCGAGTGAAATGGTGATCATTTGAGGCATGCTTTTTAGTCATCCCCCTCTCTGTGGGAGGCAGCGGTCATGTAGGCACTGAGCACAGGACCCAGACAAGTGACCTGGTTCCACATACATTTACACTGTTGGAGGCATATAATCTTGGGCACGTCAGGTACATTCTCCTTGTCTTCCTGTGGCCATCTGTTCCTTGGCAATTGATAACAGAATATCGTTTTGAAGTTGTGCTGTGATTGTTTATGTGATTGTACTCCAAATATAGCAGAGGCTTAATAAATATTGATATTTGCTTTTCTTTTTGGTTAAGGTAATCATTTTTTTTT
>NW_007172803.1:0-845 GCF_000164805.1 Carlito syrichta | reverse complement strand
CAGTTTTCTCAAGCCTCATGTCTATCAGATTTGGAGCCTGCAGGTTGATCTTTAAAAGAAATAATTTTAACCGTTTTTAACCCCTCTCTGCCACTTTACGTTTTTAAACTTTGTGTGCTTTTTGTCCTGCTGCATTCTGTTGCCCTCCTGCCCCACTGATGATGGCAGTACTGTAACTCCCTGGTTTTCACTGGGGATCAATCTCTGTGAGCTCCAGTCCCCCACCTAGAGAATGAACATGATCATAGCTTTTAATGGTTTCTCACAGGGATCGAGTGAAATGGTGATCATTTGAGGCATGCTTTTTAGTCATCCCCCTCTCTGTGGGAGGCAGCGGTCATGTAGGCACTGAGCACAGGACCCGGACAAGTGACCTGGTTCCACATACATTTACACTGTTGGAGGCATATAATCTTGGGCACGTCAGGTACATTCTCCTTGTCTTCCTGTGGCCATCTGTTCCTTGGCAATTGATAACAGAATATCGTTTTGAAGTTGTGCTGTGATTGTTTATGTGATTGTACTCCAAATATAGCAGAGGCTTAGTAAATATTGATATTTGCTTTTCTTTTTGTTAAGGTAATCATTTTTTTAGGCTCATTGGAGTCTTTAGAGTGCTTTTTTTGGTGCAATTATATGGAAATAACTGAGAAGTAATGTCCATACTATTTTACTTGCAAAAGTAAAACATTTTGCAAGGCTATGTCCACGTGAATCTAGCTAGAGGCATACTTGGTCTTGCACCAGTGCTACATTTTGAAATGTTTGCTAAAGCATAGAGCAAAATATGCTGCTACAAGAAGAGATTGTTTGACAAGATGGACAAAAAGAACCCACCGGCATGA
>NW_007172802.1:0-1017 GCF_000164805.1 Carlito syrichta | reverse complement strand
CTCTACATGAAACACTCAAGAAAGTACTAAACACAGAAGAAAAGGAAAAAAGAGCAACGTTCTTCACAAGAGTACAGGGAAAAGAATAAAATATACATGAACCAACCCCAAAAGCAAAAGAAAGACAAAAAAAAAGAAAAAGAAAAAAGAAAAAACCAAGTGGAAGAACAATAACTCAATAAGAACTCCATGATAAGGATGAACTCTCACATTTCAATAATTAGTCTGAATGTGAATGGACTAAACGCACCACTGAAAAGACATAGAATGACAAAATGGATAAAATATCACCAGGCAACAATATACTGCCTTCAAGAGACCCATCTCACTAGAAAGGACATACACAGACTCAAAGTAAGAGGATGGGAAACAAATTTTCAGGCGAATGGAACACAAAAGGAGGAGTCGCGATCCTAATTTCAGACAAAATACCATTTAAGCTATCATAAATTAAAAAAGATACAGAGGGCCACTACATAATGATAAAAGGTTCACTCCATCAACAAGAAATATCTATCCTAAACATGTATGCACCCAACATAGGCGCACCAACATTCATAAAGCAACTTCTAGGAAAACTAAAGAAAGACATTGACTCTAACACCATAATAACTGGGGACTTTAATACACCACTCACAACCTTAGACAGATCATCAGGACAAAAAATCAGCAAGGAGATCCGGAACCTCAATGAGACTCTGGACCAAATGGACTTAATTGATACCTATAGAACACTCCATCCAAAGACCACAGAATACACATTCTACTCATCACCACATGGAACATATTCTAAGATCGACCACATAATTGGACACAAATCAAGTATAAACAAATTTAAAAGGACTGAAATTCTACCATGCACATTCTCGGGCCACAGTGGAATAAAAATAAACATTGACACCAACAAAGTCCCCCCAAAACCCACAAAGACATGGACACTAAACAGCATGATGCTAAATAACTCCTGGGTCAATGATGACATCAAAATAGAGATCAAAAGATACCTGAAACAAATGA
>NW_007172801.1:0-1318 GCF_000164805.1 Carlito syrichta | reverse complement strand
AGGACATACACAGACTCAAAGTAAGAGGATGGGAAACAAATTTCCAGGCGAATGGAACACAAAAGAAAGGAGGAGTCGCGATCCTAATTTCAGACAAAATACCATTTAAGCTATCAAAAATTAAAAAAGATACAGAGGGCCACTACATAATGATAAAAGGTTCACTCCATCAACAAGAAATATCTATCCTAAACATATATGCACCCAACATAGGCGCACCAACATTCATAAAGCAACTTCTAGGAAAACTAAAGAAAGACATTGACTCTAACACCATAATAATTGGGGACTTTAATACACCACTCACAACCTTAGACAGATCATCAGGACAAAAAATCAGCAAGGAGATCCGGAACCTCAATGAGACTCTGGACCAAATGGACTTAATTGATACCTATAGAACACTCCATCCAAAGACCACAGAATACACATTCTACTCAGCACCACATGGAACATATTCTAAGATCGACCACATAATTGGACACAAATCAAGTATAAGCAAATTTAAAAGGACTGAAATTCTGCCATGCACCTTTTCGGACCACAGTGGAATAAAAATAAACATTGACACCAACAAAGTCCCCCGAAAACCCACAAAAGACTTGGACACTAAACAGCATGATGCTAAATAAACTCCTGGGTCAATGATGACATCAAAATAGAGATCAAAAGATACCTGGAAAACAAATGAAAATGAAGAAACATCTTACCAAAATCTCTGGGATGCCTTAAAAGCTGTAATAAGAGGGGAATTTATATCCCTACAAACACACATAAGGAAAATGGAAGGAACAGAAATTGACAACCTAACAAGCCACCTAAAGAAGCTGGAAAAGCAAGACCACAAAAACCCTAATTTCAGCAGAAGAATCCAGATCACCAAAATAAAAACCCAAATCCAGGACATAGAAGACAAAAAGATAATAGAAAAAATCAATGAAACCAAAAGCTGGTTCTTCGGAAGAATAAACAAGATCGATGGTCCCCTAGCTAGACGAAGAAAAAAGGAGGAAAAAACCAAATAAGCACAATCAGAAACACAAAAGATAAAGTCACATCTGACCCTGAAGAAATACAAAAGATCATTAGAGACTACTACATACACTTGTATGGAAACAAACTTGAAAACTGTAAGGAAATGGAGGACTTTCTGACATCACACAACCTACCTAGGTTGGAACAAGAAGAAATTGAGACCCTAAATAAACCAAGGAAATAAATCAAGGAAATCAACTACGTAATAAGAAAACTTCCTACAAAAAAAAGCCCTGGACCAGATGGCTTTCCAGCAGAATTCTATAAGACATTAAGGAGGAGC
>NW_007172800.1:0-867 GCF_000164805.1 Carlito syrichta | reverse complement strand
TAGCTAGGCAAATAAGTCAGCTGGCTAGCCAGCTGACCAGTTAGTTAATTCAGCTAGTCTAGTCAACTGGTTAACCAGCTGGCTAGCTAGTTAAATCAGCTGGTTATGTCAGTTGACTAGCCAGCTGAATAGCTAGTTAAACAGGTAGTTACGTCAGATGGGTAGCCAGCTGACTCACTAGTTATTTCGGCTAGTTATGTCAGCTGGCAAGTTAGGTGGCTAGCTAATTAAGTCAGCTAGATATGTCAGCTAGTCAGCTAGTTAAGTCAACTAGTTAAGTCAGCTAGCTATATGATAGCAAGCTATGTAGCTAACTAGTTATATCAGCTAATTAAGTCAGCTGGCTAGCTCGGTAGCTAGCTATTTATATCTGCTAGTTATGTTTGCAGGCTAGCTAGGTAGCTAGCTACTTAAGTCAGCTAGATAAGTTAGTCAGCTAGCTAGTGAAGTCAGTTAGTTAAGTCAGCTGTCTAGCCAGCTGCCTAACAGGATAGCTAGCTAGTTAAGTAAGCTGGCTAGTCAGCTGGCTAGCTAGTTTTGTCACTGTCAAGTCAGCTTACAGGCCAGCAGGTTACTTAGTAATTTAGGCAGTTGAGTCAGCTGGTAAGCCAGAGGTCTATGTAGTTAGGAAGTTAAGCCAGCTGGCTAGCCATCCAGCGTCTAGTTATGTCAGCTAATTAAGCCAGCAGGGTATCCAGCTGTCTATCTAGGTAGTGAGCTAGTTAAGTCTGCTGGCTAGCCAGCTCGCTACTTCATTAAATCAGCTAGATTAGTCAGCTGCCTAGCCTTCTCATAGCTACGTAGCTAGGAAATTAAGTCAGCTGTCTAGCCACCTGGATAGCTAGTTAAGTTAGCTAGTGAAGTCAT
>NW_007172799.1:0-360 GCF_000164805.1 Carlito syrichta | reverse complement strand
TGGATCAATAAATGATTTTAGCTTAGACTGGTAAGGTCTTGGGTATTATCATTCGGAGGGTTTTTTGTGCTCCGAGGTCACCCCAACCGAAATTTACGGCTCATGTTCAGTTTGGTGTTAGACCTAGTAGGTTGTTTTAGTACTGGTTGAGTAGTTAAATTGAAGTTCCATAGGGTCTTCTCATCTTATTGAAATATCTCCGCCTCTTCACGGAGATGTCAATTTCACTGATTGGAAGTAGGAGACAGTAAAATCCTCGTGTGGCCATTCATACTAGTCCTTATTTAGAGAACAAGTGATTATGCTACCTTTGCACGGTCAGGATACCGCGGCCGTTTAATAAATATATCACCGGGCAGG
>NW_007172798.1:0-447 GCF_000164805.1 Carlito syrichta | reverse complement strand
TAGTTAAGTCAGCTGACTAGTTGGCTTACTCTTCTGTTGAATAGTTAAGTCAGCTCACCTTTCAGCTGACATGCTGGCCGACTAGTTAATACAGCTAACCGGTCTGCCAACTAGCTGGCCAATTATTAAAGTGAGCTAACCTGTCGGTCGACTAATCAACCAACTTTTCAGGCTGACAAGTTAGCTCAGCTACCTAGTCTGCTGACAATTAATGTCAGCTAACTAGTCTGCCAAATAGTCGGCCTACTAGTTAAGAGAGCAAACCAGGAGGCAACTAGTTAACCTTGCTAACTAGTGGGCCAACTCATCAGTCAACTACTTAACCCAGCTAATTAGTCAACTGACATGTCGGCTGACTCGTTAAGCCAGCCAACAAGTAGTCCGAGTGGCAGCTAACACGTTAAACAATCTAAGTAGTCAACAGACTCATCAGCCAATGAGTTAAGT
>NW_007172797.1:0-740 GCF_000164805.1 Carlito syrichta | reverse complement strand
GAATTAACACCAATTCTTCATAAAGCTTTTCAAATATAATTGAGGAAAGAACATTTCCTAACTACTCATTCTATGAGGTTGATATACCCTGATTCTAAACCAAATGCGTTACAAGGAAAAAAATTACAGATTAACATTTCTTATGAATATAGATGCAAAAGTCCTCAACAAATACTAGCAAGCCAAATTCAACAGAGTCTATAAAAAGGACGGGAGGATGACACAGCTACAGGTACTGTGGAGTTCTAGTCCCTGGCTCCTGTTCCTGACTCATTGCTGTTCATTTTGGCCCAGGAACAAGTTGGTTAGGAAGCTGTACCACAGCCATGACTTTTCTAAAACAATGAACCTGTTATTGAAAACATAATAATTTTTAAAGAGATGGGGTCTCACTATGTTGCCCAGGATGAACTCAAACTTTGTAGGCTAAAGAAACCCTTCTGCTTTAGCTTCCAGAGTAGCTCGGACTTCTGGCAACTGCCACTGCACCCAGCTCACAGCCATGCCTTTTAAAGATATCAGAAAAACACCCATGGAACCAGAGGTTTCATGAATTAGAATTATTCACACTAGTTGCAATGCAAAATCCCTGGAAAAAGTGTATGCTGACTTGATTAGAGGTGCAAAAAAAAAGAATCTCCAAGTGAAAGGATCAGACCGGATGTTTACCAGGACTTTGAGAACACAAGAGAAACTCCCTGTGATGAACCTTGAAAACAGACCGTGTGAAACGAAGACAG
>NW_007172796.1:0-840 GCF_000164805.1 Carlito syrichta | reverse complement strand
GACAACCAAAATATGAAATTCAAATTTCCAAGTGTAAATTATATTCAGATGAAAAAACATGCAGTAATATCCATAAGAATTGTTGTACTCTGTGCCAGGTAACAGCAGTTATCTCAATCTACCCTGTACAATTGTGGAGATGGGGGGAATCTAAGCTAAGGGATATCAAAACATCGTAGATATATGCTTCATCTTCTTCTTTCTGACCTGTCTTCCTCCTCCCATGTTTTTAAAACACTTTTCACTTTTTGTAAAATTATGTACTCAAAAGTGAACAATTTAAACCTGAGTTCAAAGGTGAACAAACACAGTTTCGCAGATTCGTGCTCTACAACAGTACATTGAAGGAGTTTATGAAATGTGCCTTTCGGTGTGGAAGAGAGAGGCTCAAAGGTAGAAGTCACATACCCACTGTCCTATGCAGTGGGCCATGACTTGGCTAGGAGGATGTGGATCGACTTAAGGGTTACCATTTCAGCATCTCTTTCATCAGGATCCCTTGTTAATGGCGATTTCATTCCTTGCCTTTTCTCTTGGTGTTGGCACCGGGAGCGCATCTCCAACCGTCCTTTGTAACATTTAGTAGCCTTAACAAATCCTCCTTGCTCCTGTGGAAAGCTTCCTCATGTTGTTATTCAGAGGAACTGAACCAGTCAGTGGGACTGTGT
The DNA here is from genome assembly GCF_000164805.1 of Carlito syrichta. Lineage (NCBI taxonomy): Eukaryota > Metazoa > Chordata > Mammalia > Primates > Tarsiidae > Carlito > Carlito syrichta. Next base: position 172 of record NW_007172796.1, on the reverse strand, counting down.
TGCCTCATAGCACCCAGCTCAATGTTGGTTCAAAAGAGAAAAGATAGTAGTGAATTGAAGAAAAGGGAACACATGACAAGGTATATTCTCATAAAATCAAGTCTGCAGCCATTCAGGGGAGTAGAAGAGAGGACAGGGCAGAAACAAAGAGTAGATTGCCCATTGTGCCTTG
>NW_007172795.1:0-732 GCF_000164805.1 Carlito syrichta | reverse complement strand
GTGGAGATGGGGGGAATCTAAGCTAAGGGATATCAAAACATCGTAGATATATGCTTCATCTTCTTCTTTCTGACCTGTCTTCCTCCTCCCATGTTTTGAAAACACTTTTCACTTTTTGTAAAATTATGTACTCAAAAGTGAACAATTTAAACCTGAGTTCAAAGTGAACAAACACAGTTTCGCAGATTCGTGCTCTACGACAGTACATTGAAGGAGTTTATGAAATGTGCCTTTCGGTGTGGAAGAGAGAGGCTCAAAGGTAGAAGTCACATACCCACTGTCCTATGCAGTGGGCCATGACTTGGCTAGGAGGATGTGGATCGACTTAAGGGTTACCATTTCAGCATCTCTTTCATCAGGATCCCTTGTTAATGGCGATTTCATTCCTTGCCTTTTCTCTTGGTGTTGGCACCGGGAGCGCATCTCCAACCGTCCTTTGTAACATTTAGTAGCCTTAACAAATCCTCCTTGCTCCTGTGGAAAGCTTCCTCATGTTGTTATTCAGAGGAACTGAACCAGTCAGTGGGAATGTGTTGCCTCATAGCACCCAGCTCAATGTTGGTTCAAAAGAGAAAAGATAGTAGTGAATTGAAGAAAAGGGAACACATGACAAGGTATATTCTCATAAAATCAAGTCTGCAGCCATTCAGGGGAGTAGAAGAGAGGACAGGGCAGAAACAAAGAGTAGATTGCCCATTGTGCCTTTGCTTCTAATGTTAAGATGCTGGGCTG
>NW_007172794.1:0-3685 GCF_000164805.1 Carlito syrichta | reverse complement strand
GAGATGGGGGGAATCTAAGCTAAGGGATATCAAAACATCGTAGATACTGCCTCATCTTCTTCTTTCTGACCTGTCTTCCTCCTCCCATGTTTTGAAAACACTTTTCACTTTTTGTAAAATTATGTACTCAAAAGTGAACAATTTAAACCTGAGTTCAAAGGTGAACAAACACAGTTTCGCAGATTCGTGCTCTACGACAGTACATTGAAGGAGTTTATGAAATGTGCCTTTCGGTGTGGAAGAGAGAGGCTCAAAGGTAGAAGTCACATACCCACTGTCCTATGCAGTGGGCCATGACTTGGCTAGGAGGATGTGGATCGACTTAAGGGTTACCATTTCAGCATCTCTTTCATCAGGATCCCTTGTTAATGGCGATTTCATTCCTTGCCTTTTCTCTTGGTGTTGGCACCGGGAGCGCATCTCCAACCGTCCTTTGTAACATTTAGTAGCCTTAACAAATCCTCCTTGCTCCTGTGGAAAGCTTCCTCATGTTGTTATTCAGAGGAACTGAACCAGTCAGTGGGAATGTGTTGCCTCATAGCACCCAGCTCAATGTTGGTTCAAAAGAGAAAAGATAGTAGTGAATTGAAGAAAAGGGAACACATGACAAGGTATATTCTCATAAAATCAAGTCTGCAGCCATTCAGGGGAGTAGAAGAGAGGACAGGGCAGAAACAAAGAGTAGATTGCCCATTGTGCCTTTGCTTCTAATGTTAAGATGCTGGGCTCTAGCATCCAGTGGCTGTGGAAGAAAAACTTGACCAATCACAGGTCCCAGTTATGAGTATGCTGTCGGAGGATAAAGAAGACTGTTTTCTGAGCTTTAGAATCAGCTTATGAGCGACTTGGCTTTAGCCAAAAGACTTTTCAGTCTTAGATGGAAAACTGAATTCAGACTACTAGAACCTAGCTGGGAGAGAGGGCGGCCAAGCCGGGAGTAAAGGCATCAGGAAGAGGATAGAGCCAGGTCATGTATATGGCCAGTTCTCCAGGTGATAACTAGTCGTGGGTCTTATCATTTTCAGGCACAACTTGGAATGATTTGTCAGTTAACCTGTGAGCCCGACACGGTGGCGTGCATCTCAAATACCTTCCAGCTACAAGGAAGGGTGAGTCGGGGGCATAGCCTGAGTCCACCAGTTGGAGTCTGCGATGCCCATGAGCACCTCACTGCACTCTAGCCTGGGCGACAAGAGTGAGAATTCACACAAAAGAAGAAACAAGATGCCTACAACTCCTCGTACCCTGTTTCTATGGTAAATACCACAAGGCCTGATCTTGACTGCAAATGGTATGCTCTAGAACTACTCAAACTCTGAGTCAACTGAAACCCTTTCCCCCTCCTGTCTGTGCGGAGACCTCTTGGAAGCTGCTGACTCGGTCTCGATCCCTCAGTCCTCAGAAATTCCCCAGATTTCTGCATCTTGCTCTGGGTCCTGCCAGTTCTGTTCAACCCTTGCTTCCTCAAAGGCTAGGGCAGGCAAAGGTCTGTCCGACGCATCGATGAAACTATTTCCTCACGATGGCGCTGTGGCTCAAGAGGACGCTAACAGGCCTGTCTGACACCCGCCCATCAACTTGGAAAAAAAGGTGCCATCAAACTCTCCTCCCTGTGATGCACGTTCAGTTTGTTTCTCCCTGAGCTCAACAAAGTTCCAGACACTTGGAAGGCTGAGCTGGAAGAGTCGCCCGAGCCCAGGAGTTGGAGGCTGCAGTGTCTGTGACCGTCTACTCTGTGCGACAGAGTTAGACTCTGACTCTAACAATCAAGCCACAAAATAAAATTTTAAAAAACTTTGAAAAATGAAACATGAATAATGTTGGAAAAATCATGAAGAAAGAGGCATTGCGTATGTTTATACTGTTAGAAGTGTGAGTTAGGCTTTACAATTGTGAAACACTGTGGGGTTAGCTGTTCATGTGCTAACAGCCTACAGTATAGAAACTGCAATCTTAGGAATACATTTGAGAGAAATCATCACCTATGTAAAGAAAAGAGATGGACTATAATAGTTATGACATCATAGTTTCAGTGCTACGTTCTCAAAACCATACAAATCTTCATCCACGAGTTTCAAAAACATATTTGAGAGTCATCAGAAAATGACGAAATATGAATAACGTACATTCACATGGCTGCATGTAGGAAACCAAATGTTTCTCAAAACCAAATTCATGCTTAACATGATATGATCTCCTGTACTGCGATAAAAGAAGTAAAACAAGCTACTTTTTTCGAAATACAGGCAAATAGGCTAAAATGAGGTTAAAATATTATACCTTGATACTTAAGTTAATATTTACCCTCAGCTAAATGCCAGAAATTCGTTTTTTAGTCAGATAGTAAGCATAAAAAGAACAATTTTATTATGATTTTGGTATGCTTCCTCCATTAAACACTTAAGGTTGTATGATTGCCAACTTAGAGAATATAATGAAGAAACTTATACCCCTTTACTAATGAATATAGAAAAGGCCAAAATCACCTCAATTGCTTTTTCTAACAATAGGCACAAAAGCAGTGTTCTGTTTAACTTGGTTGTCGCTAAGACTTTGTCATGCCTGTGTACATCAGTGATATTGGTCTGTGGTATTCTTTGCTTTTACTTTGCGTGTGTCTGTCTTGTTTTCCTATCAGAGTCGTTCTGGGCTCATATAGTCAGTTGGGAATTATTTCTGCCTCTTCGATTTTTGTGAAGAGTTTAAATGAAACTTATATTTGCTTTTCAACTGCTTGGACAAATTCAGCTGTGAAGCCATCAGGCCCTAGGCTCTTTCTTCCTCCCTCTCTCTTTTCGTTACCTTGCTTTCTGCTTTGCTTTGTTTTGTTTTGTTTTTTGAGTTGGACTCCCCATCTGTTGCAGGCTGAAGGGCAGTGCACTGACCATTCTTCTGCTTTGGATCCTCTGCTTTATTTTACACAAAACTATTTGCTGAGTCAAAGAAGGGGTGAATCATGAGCCTTCACTCTTCAAGGGAATGTTGGTGCCCCTAAAGAGGTTACAATTATGAAAATGGCTTAGGTAATCCTATGATCGCAAGACACAGAGTGAAGTAAAGACTAATGACGCCACTGGATGGAAATCAGGGGGAAAATCCAAATAGGTTTACTGAAAAGAACTAAAGAAGTCTTTTATTCTCAGTGAAGTGTTCTAATGCTTTCAAATATATCTTCCACATTGCTTCCCATAATTTCAAAGAAGGCCAATCCTATCAAGCTTTCCCATTTTCCTTTCTTGCTGCTCCTCCCTATTTCCTCAAACACAATGGGTCGAAGGCCCCACTGTCAAGTGATTCGAGCCTGGGTCCTGATTAATTATCCTACTTGGGAGTTCAAACGTCGACTGAACTTCTATGGCAGAATAGCATAGAGTAATAATAGAGACACTTGGACTTGAGTATGTTGTATCTTTTGCTCTTGTGCCAGCATGAGCTCCATGGAGCTCTTTCACACCATTACACAGAAGAAGGTGTGAGGTCTAGGAGCTAAGCCTGATCCAGTGAAGGCTGCTCTTGAGAGCAGTGCCCAGGAAAGGAGGGACCTGGAGCCATACCAGACTGACAGTCAGTCACCCAGGTGTCATGGAGCAAGTTCCGCGGGAGGGCCATGACCGGAACGGGAAGCAGGAGGCAGTTAAGGAAGGATGTAGCTTCTGATAACAAATCTCCAATGTGATACGAGAAT
>NW_007172793.1:0-778 GCF_000164805.1 Carlito syrichta | reverse complement strand
AGTTATGTCAGCTGTCTAGTCAGCTTGCTAGCTAGTGAAGTCACCTATTTAAGTCAGCTGACTAGCCAGCTGGCTAGCTAGGTAGTTTGCTAGTTAAGTCAGGTGGATACACAGCTGACTGGCTAGATAAGTCACCTAGTTAATTCAGCTGGATAGCCAACTGAGTAGCTATGTACCAAGCAAGTTAATTCAACTGGCTAGATAGCAGGAAAGCTAGTTAAGACAGCTAGGTAAGTCAGCTGGCTAGTCAGCTCTCTAGCTAGGTAATGACATAGTTAATTCTGTTGCCTAGCCAGCTGGGAGCTAATTAAGTCAGCTAGTTAAATCACTTGCTATCGAGGTGGCTAGATGTAGAGAGCTACTTAAATCAGCTGGCTAGTCAGCTTGCTAGCTAGGGAGATAGCTAGTTATGTCAGCTGTTTAGCCAGCTGGCTAGCTAGTTTAGTCACCAAGTCAGCTGACTAGGCATCTGGCTCCCTAGGTAGCCTCCTAGTTAAGTCAGCTGGCTAGACAGCTGGCTGGCAAGATAAGTCACCTACTTAATTCAGTTGGATAGTCAGCTGGTTAGCTATGTAGAAAGCTAGTTAATTCAACTGGCTAGAAAGCAGGCCAGCTAGTTAAGACAGCTATTTAAGTCAGCTAGTTAAGTCAGCTGGCTAGCCAGCTGGCTGACTAGTTAGTGACCTAGTTAAGTCAGTTGACTAACCAGCTGGATAGCTAATTAAGTCAGCTAGCTAAGTCTGCTGGCTATCCAGGTGGCTAGAGAGGTAGAGCACTA
>NW_007172792.1:0-724 GCF_000164805.1 Carlito syrichta | reverse complement strand
TTTAAGTTCATAAGTTAAGTTCACACAATGATAAAATTGGTGCTCAAAGATAATAATAATTGCTCCACTGCCTATCTAAGACAAAGATGTTTTCAGGATTTTGCCAAGCATAAGGGAAAACAGCCAAATCACCATTATCCTAAACTTAAAAGCTCATTGGCAATTATGCAACCATAATAATTTTAGTTGTGTTAGTTTTATTTCATTATGTTTAGTTCACTTCATATGTTTATTCAGAGTAAAGATTAGTGTATGTATCTTCACAGTAAGTGACTTTCATAGTTATTCTTTAAATGCTAGCCACTGTTCTTTGGTCAAGTTAATGGGCTTCATATTCCTACTATCACTAGGTACAATCTATAGTTTTGTACTAGTGATTTTAAGGCTTTTTTAATTAGACAAGTGATGTGGAACCGAAGTCAAAGTAAACCTTGTATGCATTATGTTTAGTTTAAGTGAAACTCCTTTTACACTTATCTCAAGACTCATTAACTGAAAGTAGATAGTGTTTTTGGCTTATTCGTTTCTTCTAAAGACCGCTAGATGGTGGTAACTTTTAAAGCATATGTACATGAAGGAATTTTCTTTGTCTTGCCCCTTTTACAAATGCTATAAAAGCTTTCTGTTAACTAATAAAGGATGTCATCTGTTCAGGAAGCAGGTGTCCGAGTAAAAGATTTTCGTCTTTCGCCTACCCGTCTCTCCTTCAGGAGATCTCACGACG
>NW_007172791.1:0-733 GCF_000164805.1 Carlito syrichta | reverse complement strand
CGCAGAAGACAGAAAGTTGTTATTTTCTTTCCATAATGTTACTTATACAAAGTCCACCTTGGTATATATCTGCTAAAAGGATTCACGAAATCAGCTGTCTTCAGGCAACCGACTTTCATTCCTCACTCTGCATTATATCTCCCAATTAAAATGGAAAAGAATAAAGCTTTTATTTCAATAACTAGAGAGAAGCCTTGGTAAATTCATTAGCAGTCACTAGAAATATTGGCCCAATGATGTGCAGGTATTACCTGGAGACAGTCAAGACCACTGTACAATGGCAAAGCTCAATGTCAAGACCATTTTTCTAATATTTGCTTTCCATGTAATTCTTCCCACTCCTGGCAGTCTCAGAAGAAAAGACTCCAACATAGAGACATTCCTAGTGTGGTCAGAGTCACTCTTAATCAGACAGCATTATCTTTTTCCTTTTTTTTTTTTTGAGTTGGAGTCTCACTCTGTCACCCAGACTGGAGTGCAGTGGCCACTCCCAGCCACCACAGCCTCGACCTGCTGGGCTCCGGCGATCCTTCTGCCTCAGCCTTCCAAGTAGCTGGAACTACAGGTGCGTGCCACAATGCCCAGCTAATATTTGATTTATTGTAGAGATGAGATCAACTTGCCCAGGCAGGTCCTGAACCTGCAGACTCAGCAATCCACTCGCCTCGGCCTCTCAAGTGCTGGGATTACAGGCTAAGCCACTGAGCCCGGCCCAGATAGCATTTTCATTTGG
>NW_007172790.1:0-409 GCF_000164805.1 Carlito syrichta | reverse complement strand
TAAAAAATGTTCATACACACACACACACACACACACACACACACACACACACACACACACATTTATACTTATTTTTTTACCCAAGTGAGTAACTTGCCTAACAGAATAGAAAGAGAAAATCCTCCATTACCCATGGCCCAAAGCCCACAGCCCAGAGGTAGCCTGGCCCCGCCCATCCTCCTGCAGGTGCTTTCCATGTCCAGGAAGGCAAGCTCCAGGCCTCTGTCTCCATGACCCTGCCATACCTCTGGGCATCCCATTTCCTCTTCCTGGAGTGCCTTTTCCCTTTCTGTGCGTGGCTAACGCCCTGTGACTCACCAAGGCCCAGCAGGTGAAACTGACCACTCCTGGCATCCTCTGAACATTTTCCCCACCCCATGGCATCCTCAGAGTGCACCGGAATTACCTG
>NW_007172789.1:0-940 GCF_000164805.1 Carlito syrichta | reverse complement strand
GAATTATTTTGATAAATCACAAAAAGCATATTTCTATCACAGTTATAATTTATTACAATGCTATCCATTTTCCAATAATTCTAAAACATCATAAAAAACACACTAAAGCTATCATCACTTTTTAAAATAGACCTAGAATACTCTCTGTCTTTCAGTGATTTCTTTTTTTTTATTTTTTTTATTTTTTTAATCAGTATTTTTTTATTATGGTTTTGTGGGGTACAGTTAAGGGTTAGGTGTACAATGACGTTTCATTCAGGCATCCTGTAGATAAGAAGTGTTTTCCCATCCCCCGACAGATATTTGCTACTGTTAATCTCATCCCCCTCCCCCCCATAGTTTCCCAGTACCATCCGTCATTTTCTCATAGTATTGCATTGGATGTTCAAGGTCCATTATATGAGTGAGAACATGTGATATTCGGATTTTTGTTTTTGTGAGAGGCCACTCAGTATTATAGACTCTAGTTCCATCCAGGTTGCAGCGAAATTCATGATTTTGTTCTTTTTTATGGCTGCGTAGTATTCCATCGTGTATATGTACCACATTTTTTTAATCCAGTCCTCTTTTGATGGGCAGCATGGTTGTTTCCAGGTTCTTGCTATTGTGAACAATGCTGCGATAAACATACGTGTGGCAGGTATCTTTTTTATAGAGTGATTTGTGTTCTTCAGGGTATCTTCCCAGTAGGGGGATTGCAGGGTCATATGGAAGGTCAATTTTTAGAGCTTTTAGGAATCGCCACACTGCTTTCCACAGAGGTTGCACTAGTTTACACTCCCACCAACAGTGTAGAAGTGTTCCCTTTTCACCACACCCTCTCCAGCAGCTGTTATTTTTTGAGTTGTTGATAATTGCCATTCTGACTGGAGTTAGGTGGTATCTCAGTGTGGTTTTGATTTGCATCTCCCTGATGATTAGTGAGGTTGAGCATTTCTTG
>NW_007172788.1:0-2606 GCF_000164805.1 Carlito syrichta | reverse complement strand
GAGTTGTTGATAATTGCCATTCTGACTGGAGTTAGGTGGTATCTCAGTGTGATTTTGATTTGCATCTCCCTGATGATTAGTGAGGTTGAGCATTTCTTGATGTGTTTGTTGGCTGCTCGGATGTCTTCCTTTGTGGTGTCTGTTCATATCTTTTGCCCATTTTATAACGGGGTTGTTTGTTTTTTTCTTTTCAGCACGTTTGAGTTCCTTGTAGAGCCAGGATGTTAAGCCTTTGTCAGACCTGGTGTTGGCAAATACTTTTTCCCAGTCTGTAGGCTGTCTCCCTACTCTCTTGATGGTTTCTTTGGCTTTGCAGAAGCTTGTCAGTTTAATAAGGTCCCACTTGTCTATCTTCTCTCATATGACCTGTGGGTTTCGGGTTTTGTTCAGGAATTGGATGCCAGTTCTGATTTCCATGAGGGTATTTCCTTCCTTTTCTAAGGTTCTTATGGTTTGAGGTTTTACATTTAGGTCTCTGATCCATTTGGAGTTAACCTTTGTGCATGGGGATAGATAGGGGTCCTGTTTCAATCTTCTGCATGTGGTCAGCCAGTTTTCCCAGCACCATTTACTGAATAGGTTCTCCTCTCCCCAGTGGTAGGTGGTGGGGGCTTTGTCGAAGATGAGTTGGTTGAGAAATTGAGGTTTTGCTTCTGGAATCTCAATTCTGTTCCAGTGATCTATATGCCTGTTCCTGTAGCAATACCAAGCTGTTTTGATGATTGTAGCTTTATAGTAAAGTTTGAAATCTGGTATTGTGATACCACCTGCTTTGTTTTTTTTACTGAGGATTGTTCTGGCTATTCTTGGATGTTTGTGTTTCCGTATGAATTCCTGTGTTGTTTTCTCTAGGTCTGAGAAGAATGTTGTTGGTAATTTAATGGGTATTGCATTGAATTTGTAGATTGCCTTAGGTAAGATGGACATCTTCACAATGTTGATTCTTCCGATCCATGAGCATGGGATATTTTTCCACTTGTTCATGTCGGCTTTGATTTCTTTGAGCAGTGTTTTGTAATTTTCATTGTAAAGGTCTTTCACGTCTCTGGTCAGGAAGATGCCAAGGTATTTCATTTTTTTTGTGGCTATTGTGAATGGAACTGTGTTTTTTATTTGGGTTTCTGTTTGTTTATTATTGGTGTAGAGAAATGCGATTGTCTTTTGTACATTTATTTTGTATCCTGAGACTTTTCCAAAGGCTTTTATCAATGCAAGGAGGCCTTTGACAGATTCTCTTGGGTTTTCAAGGTACACCATCATATCATCTGCATAGAGAGATAACTTGACTTCCTCTTTTCCTATTTGAATACCTCTGATTGCCTCCTCTTCTCTGATAGCTCTAGCCAGGACTTCCAATACTATGTTAAACAGGAAGAGTGAGCTGAGCATCCTTGTCTAGTTCCAATTTTCAGGGGAATTGGTTCCAATTTTTGTCCATTTAGGAGTATGCTGGCTGTGGGTTTCTCATAGATGGCTTTTACTATTTTGAGGTATGTTTGCCGTATGCCTAGATGTTCAAGGGTTTTTCTCAAAGGGTGCTGGATTTTATCAAAAGCTTTTTCTGCACCTAATGATATGATTATGTGTTTTTGTTTTGACATCTATTGATGTATTTAATTACATTTATTGTTTCATGAATGTTGAACCAGGCTTGCATCCCAGGAATGAAGCCTACTTGGTCATGGTGGATGATTTTTGAGATGTATTGCTGAATCCAGTTTGCTAGGATCTTGTTGAGAATTTTAGCATCTATGTTCATCAATGATATTGGCCTGTAGTTTCTTTCTTTGTTGGATCTTTACCTGGCTTGGGTATCAGTGTGATTTTGGCTTCGTAAAATAATTTTGGGAGAGTACCATCTTTTTCAATCACCTGGAATATCTTCAGTAGGATTGGTGTCAGCTCCTCCTTAAATGTTTTTTAGAATTCTGCTGGAAAGCCATCTCGACCAGGGCTTTTTTTGGTAAGAAGTTTTCTTATTACGTAGTCGATTTCCTTGATTGTTATTGGTCTATTTAAGATCTCAATTTCTTCATTTTCCAACCTAGGTAGGTTGTGTGATGTCAGAAAGTCCTCCATTTCCTTAAGGTTTTCAAGTTTGTTTCCATACAAGTGTACGTAGTAGTCTCTAATGATCTTTTGTATTTCTTCAGGGTCAGATGTGACTTCATCTTTTGTGCTTCTGATTGTGCTTATTTGGGTTTTTTCTCATTTTTTCTTGGTCAGTCTAGCTAGGGGACCATCGATTTGTTTATCCTTTTGAAGAACCAGTTTTTTGTTTCATTGATTTCTTGTATTATCTTTTTGTCTTCTATGTTCTGGATTTGGGCTTTTATTTTGGTGATCTGGATTCTTCTATTGAAATTAGGGTTTTTGTGGTCTTGCTTTTCCAGCTTCCTTAGGTGGTTTGTTAGGTTGTGAATTTCTGTTCCTTTCATTTTCTTCATGTGTGTTTGTAGGGATATAAATTCCCCTCTTACTACAGCTTTTTAGGTGTCCCAGAGATTTTGGTAAGATGTTTCTTCATTTTCATTTGTTTCCAGCTATATTTTGATCTCTGATTGATTTCATCATTGACCCAGAGTTGTTTAGCATCATGCAGTTTA
>NW_007172787.1:0-1310 GCF_000164805.1 Carlito syrichta | reverse complement strand
GCCAAACAACAAAGAAAGGAGGAGGGAATGGGCCTTCAGTTCTTGAACACAACCTGGTGGTCTCAGTGTTGGCAGCCCACCTGGATCCCTAACACTCAGGCAGGACTCCACTGCCGGCTCCCAACATAAACATTTAGTAAAGTTGGAAGTCTGAAACTGCGATAACTCCTGCTTTGTTTCTTTTGATAAAATTATTTTGGCTATTCATGATGGTTTATGGTTTCATATGAATTCTTTATTGTAATTTCCAGGTCTGATAAGAATGATGTTACATTAATGGTTACTTCATTGAATCTTTAGATTGACTAAAAGGCTAATTTTTACTTTAAAAGATGTAAGTAAAGTCAAGGAAACAAACATGTCAAATTGTCATTTATGACATCAGCCTCAGAACTCTGACATCATAATGAGAGGGACCTTGACTACTGAGCAATATTTAGGCTTCAAGAAATTGTGTACAGTGCTCTGCCAAATGCGGTAGACAAGGTTGATTTCATTCCGAAGACGTGAAGAGAACCATGTGTTCACACCTATCCAAAAATGTCTCCAGGGATACTCTAAATGAGTATCCTCTAAATGAGGTAGTTTATTTTTATTTTTATTTTTTTATTTTTGAGTTGGAGTCTCACTCTGTTACCCAGACTGGAGTGCAGTGGCCACTCCCTGCTACCGCAGCCTCAACCAGCTGGGCTCCAGTGATCATTCTGCCTCAGGCTTCCAAGAAGCTGGAGCTACAGGTGTGTGCTACCACGCCCAGCTAATTTTTTGATTTATTATAGATATGAGGTCTTGCTGCCCAGGCAGGTCTGGAACCGGTGGGCTCAGGCAATCCACTCACCTCAGCCTCCCAAAGGCATGGGATTACAGGCTGAGCCACCGAGCACAGCTGTATTTTTTTTAAGCAGTCTATATTGAGAGGACCAAGTAACACCCAAACTGGGAGCGGACCTGAGGCGGTTGGTCAAGAGGTAGTCTTTTATCATTATGGTCACAGAACCCTGTTGGAAATTGGTGATAGCACAACTAAATAATATTTTAGCACTTTCTTTAGTTTAGTAATTTTTGAATGTTTTTAGTATTGTGTAACAGCCATTGAGCAGTTTTTCCTACAGGATTTGAATATTGCTTTTGCTAAGATCATAATTACTTTTCCAGAATTTTCAATTATCTAAATTTTTATACTAATGCAGATCCCAAATACTTACTACTTTGTAAGTAGTAAGCCCGGCCATATGAATCCTTTATTGTAGTCTCCAGGTCTGAGAAGAATGATGTTAACTTAATCAATATTTCACTGAATCTGTAGATGG
>NW_007172786.1:0-764 GCF_000164805.1 Carlito syrichta | reverse complement strand
CCCAGACTGGAGTGCAGTGGCCACTCCTTGCTACCGCAGCCTCAACCTGCTGGGCTCCAGTGATCATTCTGCCTCAGGCTTCCAAGAAGCAGGAGCTACAGGTGTGTGCTACCACGCCCAGCTAATTTTTTGATTTATTATAGATATGAGGTCTTGTTGCCCAGGCAGGTATGGAACCGGTGGGCTCAGGCAATCCACTCACCTCAGCCTTCCAAAGGCATGGGATTACAGGCTGAGCCACCGAGCACAGCTGTATTTTTTTTAAGCAGTCTATATTGAGAGGACCAAGTAACACCCAAACTGGGAGCGGACCTGAGGCGGTTGGTCAAGAGGTAGTCTTTTATCATTATGGTCACAGAACCCTGTTGGAAATTGGTGATAGCACAACTAAATAATATTTTAGCACTTTCTTTAGTTTAGTAATTTTTGAATGTTTTTAGTATTGTGTAACAGCCGTTGAGCAGTTTTTCCTACAGGATTTGAATATTGCTTTTGCTAAGATCATAATTACTTTTCCAGAATGTTCAATTATCTAAATTTTTATACTAATGCAGATCCCAAATACTTACTACTTTGTAAGTAGTAAGCCCGGCCATATGAATCCTTTATTGTAGTCTCTAGGTCTGAGAAGAATGATGTTAACTTAATCAATATTTCACTGAATCTGTAGATGGACAAAAAGGCTCATTTTTACATTATAAGAGGTAAGTAGCCTCAGGGAAACAAGCACGTCAAATTGTCAATGATGACATCACCTCAGAACT
>NW_007172785.1:0-862 GCF_000164805.1 Carlito syrichta | reverse complement strand
AAAGCTGCAACAAACCTACAAGGCCTATTTAACATTGCTGTGGCTTGTTCTAAAATATAAGTACCTGGAGAAGAATACCACGGTTCCAGTAGCTGAACAGGCACAAAAACGTAAGAAGGATGCTTTAACAAAAGTACTTGATATGGGTTACCAAAATACAATTAGACAAAGTACAATTTTCACAATTAATTTCAAAATGACCAAAATTATATATTACCGAGTAAATAGATTGAGCATTAACAGTTAACAAAACATATGGGGAATCAACACAAGCCTGTAAAAAGGTTGTAAAACCGGAATGAGGACAACAAAGTGTTACAGGACCTGTTGCTGCAAACAATTAATAAAGCTGAGTCTGTAATGACTGATTAGATATTAGAGAACTTAGAAACATGGGTGTAGCCCATCCATGTGGGTGCCTTCTAGCTGTGGCAAGTGTAGAGTCATTAAAACACCAGTCACTAATATATAATTTTTCACCGGGTACAGGATATTCCACCTTAGAGTTATAAGCACAGTCTCTCCATTTTGGGCAGCCAGCATCTCGCCGTATGAGTGACCAGTTCTTTTCCGTATCATCGAAGGGGCAAGCAGGTACGTTGAGAGGTGACGAAGCTCTAGTCGCACGGCTACTGGCAGTTCCTCCAGGCATTAACATCTCCAGTCGCCAACCGTCCTTGATATTGTCCTGATAAGGGCTTTCTGTACTCAGAGACTTAAAGGTAGACATTAAGCAAGAAGGCTGGTAATTATTAAAAGCAGAATTATTATAAAACAAATAGGGAGGGAGTTGGAATGTCCTTCATAAGAAAAATTATGATTAGTAACAAGTTTGACTTGAGCACGAAATAAAGCAGGCTCG
>NW_007172784.1:0-768 GCF_000164805.1 Carlito syrichta | reverse complement strand
TATGGTACAACTTGACTTATCAGTGTCTTATGATACTACTTGGCCTTATTAGTGTGTCTGATACTTCTGTCTTATTAGTTTCTTATGATACTATTTACTTTAATACGGTCTTATGGTACTACTTGCCTTATCAGTGTCTTATGATACTACTTTCCTTATTAGTGTCGTCTGATACCACTTGCCTTATTAGTGTCTTATGATACTACTTGCCTTATTAGTGTCATCTGATACTACCTACCTTATTAGTGTTGTCTGATACTACTTGCCTTATTAGTGTCATCTGATACTACTTGCCTTATTATTGCCATCTGCTACTACTTGCCTTGTTAGTGTCATTTGATACTAAATGCCTTTTTAGTGTCATCTGAAACTACTTGCCTTATTAGTGTACTCTGATACTTCTTACCATATTAGTGTCGTGAGATAGTACTTGGAATATTAGTGTTGTCTGATACTACTTGCCTTATTAGTGTCATCTGATACTACTTGCTGTACTACTGTCGTCTGATACTACTAGCCTTATTAGTGTCGTCTGATACTACTTGCCTTAGAAGTGTCGTCTGATACTACTTGCCTTATTAGTGTTGTCTGATACTGCTTGCCTTATTAGTGTCATCTGATACTAATTGACTCATTAGTGTCGTCTCCTACTACTTACCTTATTAGTGTCTTATGATACTACTTGCCTTATTAGTGTCGTCTGATACTACTTGCCTCATTAGTGTCTTAAGATACTACTTGCCTTATTAGTGTCTTATGATACTACTG
>NW_007172783.1:0-778 GCF_000164805.1 Carlito syrichta | reverse complement strand
CGAAACTAATAAGGTAAGTAGTATCAGACGACACTAATAAGTCAAGTAGTATAAGACAACACTAATAAGTCAAGTAGTATAAGACGAAACTAATAAGGCAAGTAGTATCAGACGACACTAATAAGGCAAGTAGTATCAGACGACACTAATAAGGCAAGTAGGATCATAAGGCACTAATAAGGCAATTGCTATCAAACGACGCTAATAAGGCAAGTAGTACCATAAGACACTAATAAGGCAAGTAGCACCATAAGAACCTATTAAAGTAAATAGTATCATAAGACACTAATAAGACAAGTAGTATCAGACAACCCTAATAAGGCAAGTAGTATCATAAGACACTAACAAGTCAAGTAGTATCATAAGACACTAATAAGGAAAGTAGTATCATAAGAATCTAATAAGGCAATTAGTATCATAAGACACTAATAAGTCAAGTAGTAATATAAGACACTATTAAGGCAAGTAGTATCATAAGACACTAATAAGGAAAATAGTATCATAAGAAACTAAAAAGACAAGTACTATCAGACGACAATAATAAGGCATATAGTATCAGACGACAATATTAAGGCAAGTAGTATCATAAGACACTAATAAGTCAATTAGTATCAGACGAAACTAATTAGGGAAGTAGTATCAGACGAAACTAATAATGCAATTAGTATCATAAGACGCTAATAAGGCAAGTAGTATCAGACAACACGAATAAATAAGTAGTGTCAGACAACACTAATAAGGCAAGTGTTATCATAAGACACTAATAAGGCAAGTGGTG
>NW_007172782.1:0-953 GCF_000164805.1 Carlito syrichta | reverse complement strand
GAGGACTCCCCAAGTTGCCCCAGGTGGGTCTCGAACCCGCGGGCTTAGGTTGTCCTCTCCCCGCAGCCTCCTCAATCGCAGGATTACAGGCTGAGTCACGGAACCTGGCTATTTTCTGTTATGGTTTGGAGCTGGAGTCTCACTCTGTCGCCCACACTGGAGTGCAGTGGCCGCTCCCGGCCACCGCAGCCTCGACCCGCTGGGCTCCGGCGATCCTTCAACTTCAGCCTTCTAAGTAGCTCTAAATACAGGCGCGTGCTACCGCGCCCGGCTAATTTTTGGATGTATTGGAGAGATGATTCTTGCCCGTTTCTCTTTTCTAATGTAATATTTGTGTGCGATCTGCAAACTCCAATTTCGTATCACATTGGAGATTTGTTATCAGAAGCTACATCCTTCCTTAACTGCCTCCTGCTTCCCGTTCCGGTCATGGTCCTTCCGCGGAACTTGCTCCATGACACCAGGGTGACTGACTGTCAGTCTGGTATGGCTCCAGGTCCCTCCTTTCCTGGGCACTGCTCTCAAGAGCAGCCTTCACTGGATCAGGCGTAGCTCCTAGACCTCACACCTTCTTCTGTGTAATGGTGTGAAAGAGCTCCATGGAGCTCATGCTGGCACAAGAGCCAAAGATACAACATATTCAAGTCCAAGTGTCTGTATTATTATTCTATGCTATTCTGCCATAGAAGTTCAGTCGACATTTGAACTCCCATGTATGCTAATTATTCAGGACACAGGCTCGAATCTCTTGACAGTGGGCCCTTCGACCCATTGTGGTTGAGGAAATAGGGAGGAGCAGCACGAAAGGAAAATGGGAAAGCTTGATAGGATTGGCCTTCTTT
This sequence comes from Carlito syrichta, assembly GCF_000164805.1. Taxonomy (NCBI): domain Eukaryota; kingdom Metazoa; phylum Chordata; class Mammalia; order Primates; family Tarsiidae; genus Carlito; species Carlito syrichta. Next base: position 111 of record NW_007172782.1, on the reverse strand, counting down.
GAAATTATGGGAAGTAATGTGGAAGTTATATTTGAAAGCATTAGAACACTTCACTGAGAATAAAAGCCTTCTTTAGTTCTTTTCAGTAAACCGATTTGGATTTTCCCCCTG
>NW_007172781.1:0-786 GCF_000164805.1 Carlito syrichta | reverse complement strand
GAGACCAGCAGCTCTTGCTGTGCAAACACTCTGTCCTGCCTCAAAGAGGAAGACACATGGGGTCGAGAAGAAGAACAACCATCTCAAGTCTCTTCCTGGTTTGGTCACTTTCATGGAATAGTCCTTGCCAAAAAGTCAAAAGTTGCTGGCAGAGGACTCGGGCATCTATCAAAACCAGCCAGCCCAGGCTAAGGCTCTCTCTCAGAACACAAATCATTCCCTGGCAAGTCAAGAAAGAAACAGATGCATCTGAAATCAGAACATCATGGGGAGGAAGGACAGAGGAGGTCATAGACAGGCAGGTGAAAAAAGTGAGAGAAGAAATATTCTAGAATGGAAGACAAAGCCCTTGAAGAGCCCCAAGAGGTGTGCCCATTGAGTGTGGGTGTGGTTGTACACATTCCTATTTTAGCAAGGAGTAACAATAGGTTTGATCATCCCCCCACCTGACAATCCTCCTGTATCTCCCCAGAAGGCAAGAATGACTCAAACCAAAGTCACACCTCAATAAAATAGACAAAGGTGAAATGCAAGCCAGGCTTGGGAAAGCTCCCAGCACACATCTGAGCAGCTACACTACTGGGACAGCTGCCAGGTATGATTGGGGAGTGGCTGCTACCCCACAACAGGACCTCTGTAGAGCCTTTGAACAGGAGGACCATTTAACCAGGGGCAGGGCCTGTCACCTTATGACCTGATTTCACTTTTCAGTGGCACAGAACACACCCTGCCACATTGCAAATCTGAGAAGCAATTGGAGGCCCCATGAGGCCAATCCCTTTGATG
>NW_007172780.1:0-963 GCF_000164805.1 Carlito syrichta | reverse complement strand
ACAGAACACACCCTGCCACATTGCAGATTTGAGAAGCCATGGAGGCCCCATGAGGCCAATCCCTTTGATGGAAGACTGGGCCATGGCCACTGGACTCAACACTGGACTGCAGGTTGGTGAGGACAGCTGGGCAGGGTGAGAATCTCAGTGACAGGACCTGAAAGGAACTTACCTCAGGCTTAATTGAGGAATGTTTTGGTAAAGCTACAGTAGACACCTGTCACCTTGTGTGTTCAAAATCCATTTCCCAAACTTTGAGGCAGTATCTCAAGCTACTCGAGGAAAACCTCCTTTCTCCACTTATATTCACTGGGGTGCTGGTTCTAGGCTGATCAACAACAAGCCCTTGACCCCACCCAACCCCAATGGCTCCTAGGCTCAAGTGCCAGCTCCACCATAGATCAGATATGTAAATTCATCCTGTGATAGCCATAAAGCCTCAGCTATCTCATCAGACAGAGTCCTCAGCCTATGGGTTGGGGAGCAAGAATCCAGTGAACACCCTAGACAGGTCCTCGGTACATGGCACAGTTCATTCTAGGCAAATCTGGGCTCTTCTTTTTCCAATACAGTATTCTTCCTGTAGCGGACTCAGGGAAGGTAACCATGAACACCTGTGCTGGGGGCTCACAGAAGTTAAAGGACTGACATAAAAGCTCACAGCCACTAAGATGGGAACCTGTGACTTACTCAAGACCTGTGAACTAAGATCCTTGTAGCCTGAAAAAAATGTCATACCACTTCACCCCATTAAGAAAACCCTCTTGGCCAGGCTTGGAGGCTCAGCCTGTAATCCCGCACTTTGGGAGGCCGAGGTAAGTGAATTGCCTGAGCCTGCAGGTTTGAGACCTGCCTGGGCAACTTGGTGAGACCTCATCTACACAATAAATCAAAAAATTAGCTGGGCGTGGTAGCGTGTGCCTGTAGTTCCAGCTACTTGGAAGGCTGAGGCGGAAGGATTGG
>NW_007172779.1:0-1306 GCF_000164805.1 Carlito syrichta | reverse complement strand
AAGCCCTTGACCCCACCCAACCCCCAATGGCTCCTTAGGCTCAAGTGCCAGCTCCCCCCATAGATCAGATATGTAATTCATCCTGTGATAGCCATAAAGCCTCAGCTATCTCATCAGACAGAGTCCTCAGCCTATGGGTTGGGGGAGCAAGAATCCAGTGAACACCCTAGACAGGTCCTCGGTACATGGCACAGTTCATTCTAGGCAAATCTGGGCTCTTCTTTTTCCAATACAGTATTCTTCCTGTAGCGGACTCAGGGAAGGTAACCATGAACACCTGTGCTGGGGGCTCACAGAAGTTAAAGGACTGACATAAAAGCTCACAGCCACTAAGATGGGAACCTGTGACTTACTCAAGACCTGTGAACTAAGATCCTTGTAGCCTGAAAAAAATGTCATACCACTTCACCCCATTAAGAAAACCCTCTTGGCCAGGCTTGGAGGCTCAGCCTGTAATCCCGCACTTTGGGAGGCCGAGGTAAGTGAATTGCCTGAGCCTGCAGGTTTGAGACCTGCCTGGGCAACTTGGTGAGACCTCATCTACACAATAAATCAAAAAATTAGCTGGGCGTGGTAGCGTGTGCCTGTAGTTCCAGCTACTTGGAAGGCTGAGACGGAAGGATTGCAGGAGCCCAGCAGGTCGAGGCTGTGTTGGCTGGGAGCAGCCACTGCACTGCAGTCTGGGTGACAGAGTGAGCCTCCAACTCAAAAAAGAAAGAAAGAAAGAAAGAAAGAAAGAAAACCCTCTCTGTCGGTGACCTGCACTGACCAAGGGGGGGTTAGGACCGCACCGGTGAATCAGAACGGAGAGAAGAAACCACACGGAGGCAGCTCTTCTGGGAACAGTCTGGCCAAGACTGAAGCCAATTTTATTCAAACTTTTTCCAACTTATATACCATTTTCTATAATCTCCAGCAGTGTGACAATTACTTGCTGGGGGCATACAAATTCATTGATGTGTAACGCGCTTTACAAATCATGTACCATCACAAGACTTTCAGGTTCCCAGTGAACAATTACAATTCCCTGATGTATGAATCACAGGTGCACAATTTCAATACAGATTGTTCAAAATGTTTTCCACGATGTTCAATAAATCATTCATATTATACTCTAAGTTCTAAGCCCTGATTAAAAAACTTTCCAAGTTAACTCTAAGTTCAATCCAATTTTACTAACTTTTAATATTTTTGACGATTAATATTATTAACTTAACACTATACTATAATCTATAAGTTTACTTAAATGACTTAATTTTATTACCTTAATTTTATACTATTTATTTTTATAATTCTTATAACCTGA
>NW_007172778.1:0-807 GCF_000164805.1 Carlito syrichta | reverse complement strand
AGTCATCTAGTTAAGTCAGCTTGCTAGTCAGATGGCTAGCTATATAGCAAGCTCTTTAATTCAGTTGGCTATCAAACAGGCCAGCTATTTTAGTCAGTTAGTTAAGTAAGCTGTAGAGTCAGTTGGCTAGCTTGGTAGTGAGCTAGTTAATTCAGTTGACTAGCCTGCTGTCTAGCTAATTAAGTCAGCTAGTTAATTCAGCTGATGAGACAGATAGCTACCTAAATAGAGAGCTAGTGAAGTCAGCTGTCTAGCCAGCTCTCTACCTAGTTAAGTAACCTCATTGTGCCATCTGGCTACATGGTTAAGTCATCTAGTTAAGTCAGCTGGCTAGCCAACTAGCTAGCTAGGTAGCAAGCTAATTAAGTCAGCTGGCTAGCTGATTGGCTAGCTAATTCAGTCAGCTATTTTATTCACCTGACTTCCTAGCTGGCTAGCTAGTTAGCTAGCTAGTTAAGTCTCCTGACTAGCCAGCTGGCTAGCTGGTTTAGTCAGCTAGTTAATTCAGTTGGACAGCCAGATGACTAGCTAGTTTAGTCAGTTAATTAAGTCAACTGGCTAGACGTTAAGTCAGTTATTTAAGTGAGCTGGCTAACCAGCTTCCTAGCAGGGAAGCTAGCCAGTTAAGTCAGCTGGCAGGCAAGTTAAGTCACCTAGTTAAGTCAGCTCACTGACGAGCAGGTTAGCTTGGTAGTGAAGTAGTTAAGTCATCTGGCAAGCCAGCAGGCTATATAGGTAGGTAGCTAGTTAACTGAGCTGGCTATCCATCAAGCTCTCTAGTTATGTCAGCTAGTTAAGTCAGCTCAG
>NW_007172777.1:0-894 GCF_000164805.1 Carlito syrichta | reverse complement strand
GTCCGGAACAGGAATCACGTGAGAGAGACAGGAAATCACAAGTTAACATGGATTACTTCAATTATCATATTTCTTCACATATATGAAACATTCTAAATCCTTTGTAGCCACAAAATATGAACCAGTCCACCCATTTTTGTCAAGGCCTCACCCACTCTGGGCATCTCAGAGCCTCTCACAAATATCCTTGTTTCAGAACAAAAGCACCAATGTCAAGGGATATGCTCAGTGTACACACTGCCATTGTATGATAAAGGGACCAAACGAGTGGTAGGACAGTGGGTGTCGCGTCTTCTGTGCCTTCTGTCAGATGTTTTTTAGACATGACACAGAATTTTCTTCTGTTCATCATCTTATCTGTCCTTGTCAGTGATTATTTAGGAACAGTCTGTATCATGGAATTGTCTAAACCACCACTTTAACCCTCAAAACACCACAAGTCTGACCCACCTACTGGGTATAGTCATTCAACTTTGATCATTATTCTAATATATTACATCTTCTGCATCTTTTCTTTTCCAGGAAATTTACTCCAGAAGATGAGACAAAGGTTATCTTCATGTATAGAATATTTTGTTTTTAATAAACACCATTAACATATATTATCTCACTTGATTCTCATTATAGCAGCAGGAAACAGAATAGCTTCATTTTAGGCATTCACAGTAGGCTCTGCTTCTGATTGTGCCAGTAAATGCATGTGATCTTGAGCAAGTCAAATTATCTACTTGAACTTTTTTCCACGCTTGGAAACAGAGGTAATAAGATCTGCTCTTTATACTTTTCAAGGTTGCTCTGAAAGTTAAGTGAAATAATGGATATGGAAGTACTTTGAAAAGTACAATGTTGCATGCAAGCCTGAGGGATTGTTATAATATTGGCCTGAAGGTACAG
>NW_007172776.1:3521-4603 GCF_000164805.1 Carlito syrichta | reverse complement strand
TTGAAGCCAGTGATGGTAACCTTGCATATGATCATGGAGTGCACGGAGGCCCGGCCATCATGTACCATGAGCAGGAACTTGGAGTTGGGGAACAGGCACGACAGGTACACAGAGGACTTGAGCGTGAAGGGGTCCTTGTTGCAGAGCACACGGGCCAACTAGCCATGCTTGGCAATAACCTCCAGGATGAAGGCTTGTATGGTGGGTCCAGCACCTCGTCCATCACACCCACCTCGTCCAGCCTCAGCTTTTTGCAGCCAGACTTGGACCAGGCCTAGCATGTGGCCAGCATGCACAGAATGATGCGCATCTCCTCACTGCAGTTCTCCTCGGAGTGGGCGTCCAGCATGGCTTCGCCTTAGCAGTACTCCATGCAGTTGGCTCGCATCATCACCAGATCCTCCTACTTGGGCCACATGGCTCACCGGGGGCTCCAAGGGCCCACCAACACTGCCCGGCACTCCAGCACCTGCTGCCCCAGCTGGACGCCAATGTGCAGCCAGTACCAGTAGCAACTTCTGCACCAGCAGGCACATGCTGCACCAGGGGTGGGGCAGACCTGACCCAGGAGCCAGCGTCTATGACTTCAGCTACAGGTCAGTGGGCAGCCTGCCCACCCAGATCACATCTCCTCTGGGCACTGCCAACTCTGGGCTCTAGCCCTTGTGCCTGCTCGCCAAGTCTGTCTGCTGGCAGAACCTGCTCCAACGCATGGCCAGGCAGCCCCGTGCACCCAACAACTCCCGGCTCACCAAACACCCTAGCCGTGTAGTGGTTGATTGTTCAATCCGAGAGACTACCAAGAGGCAATTCCGATGAAAGTTCAAGAGGGTCTTTATTTACAAGCTCGAGCCTGGACCTCTGTCGACAACCGACACAGCAGAGTACATACAGAGGTACTGATTTCTTTAAGCAGGTGGCTTTTATGCTTTTACACAAAGAGAGGAAGAGTTTGGGGGGCTTTCCAGTGTTGTTACCATTTAATTGGGTAGTTCCTCTGGTGGTCAGCTTATTTGTGGAGGATTGGCTAGCCTGACTCGGGCTGACCTTGGTTCACTAGCTGGGGAAGCTGCAGAGACATC
>NW_007172776.1:2783-3501 GCF_000164805.1 Carlito syrichta | reverse complement strand
AGTGAAGGATGAGCTTGAGGAGGTGCCGCAGGTGCAACACCAGCTGCTTGTAGTACAGGGGCAGACACTTGTCTCTGCCCACCTCCATGCACCGTACATACATAACCTCGATGGTTTGTTCTACTTGAGGCAGTCGTGGTAGTTGCTGAGATTGAAGCCAGTGATGGTAACCTTGCATATGATCATGGAGTGCACGGAGGCCCGGCCATCATGTACCATGAGCAGGAACTTGGAGTTGGGGAACAGGCACGACAGGTACACAGAGGACTTGAGCGTGAAGGGGTCCTTGTTGCAGAGCACACGGGCCAACTAGCCATTCTTGGCAATAACCTCCAGGATGAAGGCTTGTATGGTGGGTCCAGCACCTCGTCCATCACACCCACCTCGTCCAGCCTCAGCTTTTTGCAGCCAGACTTGGACCAGGCCTAGCATGTGGCCAGCATGCACAGAATGATGCGCATCTCCTCACTGCAGTTCTCCTTGGAGTGGGCGTCCAGCATGGCTTTGCCTTAGCAGTACTCCATGCAGTTGGCTCGCATCATCACCAGATCCTCCTACTTGGGCCACATGGCTCACCGGGGGCTCCAAGGGCCCACCAACACTGCCTGGCACTCCAGCACCTGCTGCCCCAGCTGGACGCCAATGTGCAGCCAGTACCAGTAGCAACTTCTGCACCCGCAGGCACATGCTGCACCAGGGGTGGGGCAGACCTGACCCA
>NW_007172776.1:0-1919 GCF_000164805.1 Carlito syrichta | reverse complement strand
TAAATATGCTAAACAAAGTTAGCAAAGCATGCAATAGCAAATAAAGTAAGAGAATGCTGTGAATATTTTATGTAAGTAAATTTAAAAACATAGATAAAAATTAATCTTATAAAAAATATTTTCAAAAATGTAAGATGAAATAGTAAATCTGAATAGAAACAACTAAAGTTTTGTTACCTTAAATTCCAAGGTTTTAGATGGAAACTTCAGCAAACATTTAAGAAACAAATGCTCCCTATCTCATACAGCCTATCTAGTACTAAAAAAGTTAGAATACTCCTAGAGTTAGGCAAGTAATGTAATTTTGAAAACAAAACCAGAAAAGGACAGTATGAGGAAGAAGCATTATCAACTAATCTCAAAGTAATAAAGCAATGATAACTTTTTGTAATAGATGATAACAAATCAGTGACAATATACACCATAGTTAAGATTTTTCTTTTTTTTATAAATATGTAGGGTACAATTCAGGGTTAAGTATACAAACGTTGATTATGCAGTTACCCTTGCTAATGAGGTAAGGATTTTTCAAATAATATGTGTTCTGAAATCAGTAAAGTTTATTACAAACAAAAAATCATGAAAAAACTGGTTTTATATCACAAATGTTAGTATATTTTACTTTTAAAAAATCTATATTTTCCCACATTAGGAGCTTTACAAGGGAAAGTCATGTAATATTTTAAGTAGTTGATTAAAAACAGCTGATAAAATTTAATCTCTATTATAATTAAATAATGTTTATTAAGCCAGGAATAGAACTTTTCATAACTGATAAATAATATCTGAAGGTAGTATGTATAAACTCTTCAGCCCACTCAGAATTAAATTATACTTCTACCATATTACTTTGGAAAAATTACTTAACGTTGTTGTGCCAAAAATCTTTCACTCAGAAGTACATGATTTTATATATAAATTACTTTGAAATGTGTCTAAATAAATAGCTAAAAAGCACTAATCCATTCTAAAATTGCCAACCATACTGTAAAGTGAAGCCTGTGGTAGCTGTGAATGTGCTACTGCACTCCAACCTGGGCAACAGAATGAGACTTCCACTCAAAAAAACAAAAACTAGGAACTCATAAACTTTTTTTTTCTTTTTAGCAATGATGATACTGTGAACATTTTTGAGAAATAGTGACTGAAATTCATTGTGCTTTGATATCATGGTGGCCAAAGTGAAGAGCTTGATTTGGCAAGGAACAGAATGCTCAGACATTAGGGGTCTCATAGTGGTTGTTTCTCAATGCAAATCAATAATTTCTTCATTAAAATATATGTTCCAAATTTGTAGATTTTTTTTTATTGGCACAATTTTCTTAAAGCTTGCATTAGCTTTGGGCCCTCACTTAAAAATTGAAAGATCAGATAATAGCAAATAATCACTATACTGTTATTACTAGCTCACCTTCAACTCTATCTTAAATTGAGGCACAAAAGTTTATTTTATTAAAATCAGTATGTATGGCACACATTGAGGAAAAAAGGAAGGGGGAAGGGAAGGACTGGTAGAAAGAGTGCATCTTAATGTTTGACTTGGGAATGATATCTCAGATTTGGGATGCCTTTGGCAATTCAACACCTTTGAATAATAGTTTGAGTTAATCAATCAGCAACCTGTATTCAGTATTCCTTTCATGTCTTGCTGTGTTTTACCTGAATGCTTTTCCTAATAGAATCGATTAGTTTGAAGGAAGGTACCAATGTTCACAGTTGAACCATCATTTTAGTACTCATTCCATTAACAGCTAACTTAGTAGTATTTAAACATTCCTGCATTTTTACTCAATGTAATATCCTGATGCCTTAGAAAGGTAGAGTACTGGGATTATGACCATGTTACTGATGGAGAACTAGAAAAACTAATTATATAATTTAAACAGGCAATAGGAACAAATTCAAACCTTGGTAATTTG
>NW_007172775.1:0-784 GCF_000164805.1 Carlito syrichta | reverse complement strand
CCATAGTTAAGATTTTTCTTTTTTTTTATAAATATATAGGGTACAATTCAGGGTTAGGTATACAAACGTTGATTATGCAGTTACCCTTGCTAATGAGGTAAGGATTTTTCAAATAATATGTGTTCTGAAATCAGTAAAGTTTATTACAAACAAAAAATCATGAAAAAACTGGTTTTATATCACAAATGTTAGTATATTTTACTTTAAAAAAATCTATATTTTCCCACATTAGGAGCTTTACAAGGGAAAGTCATGTAATATTTTAAGTAGTTGATTAAAAACAGCTGATAAAATTTAATCTCTATTATAATTAAATAATGTTTATTAAGCCAGGAATAGAACTTTTCATAACTGATAAATAATATCTGAAGATAGTATGTATAAACTCTTCAGCCCACTCAGAATTAAATTATACTTCTACCATATTACTTTGGAAAAATTATTTAACATTGTTGTGCCAAAAATCTTTCACTCAGAAGTACATGATTTTATATATAAATTACTTTGAAATGTGTCTAAATAAATAGCTAAAAAGCACTAATCCATTCTAAAATTGCCAACCATACTGTAAAGTGAAGCCTGTGGTAGCTGTGAGTGTGCTACTGCACTCCAGCCTGGGCAACAGAATGAGACTTCCACTCAAAAAAACAAAAACTAGGAACTCATAAACTTTTTTTTCTTTTTAGCAATGATGATACTGTGAACATTTTTGAGAAATAGTGACTGAAATTCATTGTGCTTTGATATCATGGTGGCCAAAGTGAAGAGCTTGATTGGCAAGGAA
>NW_007172774.1:0-796 GCF_000164805.1 Carlito syrichta | reverse complement strand
TGAAATCAGTAAAGTTTATTACAAACAAAAAATCATGAAAAAACTGGTTTTATATCACAAATGTTAGTATATTTTACTTTTAAAAAAATCTATATTTTCCCACATTAGGAGCTTTACAAGGGAAAGTCATGTAATATTTTAAGTAGTTGATTAAAAACAGCTGATAAAATTTAATCTCTATTATAATTAAATAATGTTTATTAAGCCAGGAATAGAACTTTTCATAACTGATAAATAATATCTGAAGGTAGTATGTATAAACTCTTCAGCCCACTCAGAATTAAATTATACTTCTACCATATTACTTTGGAAAAATTACTTAACGTTGTTGTGCCAAAAATCTTTCACTCAGAAGTACATGATTTTATATATAAATTACTTTGAAATGTGTCTAAATAAATAGCTAAAAAGCACTAATCCATTCTAAAATTGCCAACCATACTGTAAAGTGAAGCCTGTGGTAGCTGTGAATGTGCTACTGCACTCCAGCCTGGGCAACAGAATGAGACTTCCACTCAAAAAAACAAAAACTAGGAACTCATAAACTTTTTTTTCTTTTTAGCAATGATGATACTGTGAACATTTTTGAGAAATAGTGACTGAAATTCATTGTGCTTTGATATCATGGTGGCCAAAGTGAAGAGCTTGATTTGGCAAGGAACAGAATGCTCAGACATTAGGGGTCTCATAGTGGTTGTTTCTCAATGCAAATCAATAATTTCTTCATTAAAATATATGTTCCAAATTTGTAGATTTTTTTTTATTGGCACAATTTTCTTAAAGCTTGCATTAGCTT
>NW_007172773.1:0-801 GCF_000164805.1 Carlito syrichta | reverse complement strand
ATATCTCAGATTGGGATGCTTTGGCAATCAACACCTTTGACTAATAGTTGAGTAATCAATCAGCAACTGTATTCAGTATCCTTTCATGTCTTGCTGTGTTTTACTGAATGCTTTTCCTAATAGAATCGATTAGTTGAAGGAAGCTACCAATGTTCATAGTTGAACCATCATTTTAGTACTCATTCCATTAACAGCTAACTCAGTAGTATTTAAACATTCCTGCATTTTTACTCTATGTAATATCCTGATGCCTTAGAAAGGTAGAGTACTGGGATTATGACCATGTTACTGATGGAGAACTAGAAAAACAAATTATATAATTTAAACAGGCAATAGGAACAAATTCAAACCTTGGTAATTTGACTCTAGTGAACATTTTCTTAGTCATTATATTCTATAGCCTCTTGATGACCTGGTAAATGATCTTTGCCAGTCCATAGTTTGACTTTGTAAAAGCCTCTTTAGCAAACATATTTATGGATGGTTTAGTTTAAGACATGAAATCTATAGGTAATTGATTGTCTGAAGCTTGTGTCATAGCCAACTTTTTCTCGGCTACTAAAATTGGTTTGTGATACCAGAGGGCACAAAATGCATGTCCACTTGTCACTGGTGACCTCTTTAGATACTATTCTAAGGACTGTGAATGAATATTTTATAATATAGTATGCTTTTAGGCACAATGTGTGATGAAATGTCTTATCTCTATTATACTCTATATTAAATTTTTTAATTTACAAAAACATTTTTAATGATTTGGACAATTGCTTCAAAATGTGCACCTTTTAGATTAAAAAAGTA
>NW_007172772.1:0-697 GCF_000164805.1 Carlito syrichta | reverse complement strand
AACACGGAGGTTCAGGACATCCTCTAGCCTTGCACTCCCAGAGTGCCAGGATGACAGGCATGAGTCCCTGTGCCTGCCCTCCACAGCTCTCTCAGGGCTCCAGCTTGAAGCCCACTCCCTTCCGATGACCCGGGACCCAGGAAAGGGTGGTTGGAATCGCCCATTGGGCCCTCCCCAGGGCAAGCAGCTTGTACAGGGGCATATCTCCCCTGGGATCCCACCACTATGTCTGCCTCATTCCCAAGGGTGGACCTGCTTGCTCCTCCAGGGGCCACCTCGGAAAAATGATGGCATGACTCTCAAACCTTCGAGGGTTTGGGGATGGCCGGGCATCTCACGCCTGTCTCCTCAGCACTCGGGAGGCTGAACCAGGAAGATGGTCAAAACCCAGGAGCTCATAAAAAGGCTGGAAACCATAGCAAGCCCCCACCTTGACCCCAAGCAAAACCCAGAAAACCGTGGTTGAGGGCCAGCCTCGGTGGGAGTTTTGCCTCAGGCCCAGAGTTCAATACCAGGCAGGATGACCAGGACGTCGACCAAATGGAAACCCTGTGTCTGCAGCAGTTTGCGAGACCCAGGATGAGAGGATGGCCTGAGTTGGGCGATTTGAGAGCAGCCTGGAAAACCTAGTGAGGAAATTTAAAAAGAGAGAAGGAAAGAAAGAAAGAAGGAAAGAAGGAAAGAAGGAAAGAAAGAA
>NW_007172771.1:0-718 GCF_000164805.1 Carlito syrichta | reverse complement strand
TCGCCTTGCCCTCCCAGAGTGCCAGGTTGACAGGCATGAGTCCCTGTGCATGCCCTCCACAGCCCTCTCAGGGCTCCAGCTTGAAGCCCACTCCCTTCCGATGACCCGGGACCCAGGAAAGGGTGGTTGGAATCGCCCATTGGGCCCTCCCCAGGGCAAGCAGCTTGTACAGGGTCATATCTCCCCTGGGATCCCACCACTATGTCTGCCTCATTCCCAAGGGTGGACCTGCTTGCTCCTCCAGGGGCCACCTCGGAAAAATGATGGCATGACTCTCAAACCTTCGAGGGTTTGGGGATGGCCGGGCATCTCACGCTTGTCTCTTCAGCACTCGGGAGGCTGAACCAGGAAGATGGTCAAAACCCAGGAGCTCATAAAAAGGCTGGAAACCATAGCAAGCCCCCACCTTGACCCCAAGCAAAACCCAGAAAACCATGGTTGAGGGCCAGCCTCGGTGGGAGTTTTGCCTCAGGCCCAGAGTTCAATACCAGGCAGGATGGCCAGGACGTCGACCAAATGGAAACCCTGCGTCTGCAGCAGTTTGGGAGATCCAGGATGAGAGGATGGCCTGAGTTGGGCGATTTGAGAGCAGCCTGGAAAACCTAGTGAGGAAATTTAAAAAGAGAGAGAAGGAAAGAAAGAAAGAAGGAAAGAAAGAAAGAAAGAAAGAAAGAAAGAAAGAAAGAAAGAAAGAAAGAAAAGAAATCCATTCTCCTGC
>NW_007172770.1:0-783 GCF_000164805.1 Carlito syrichta | reverse complement strand
GTACTGGTTGAGTAGTAAATTGAAGCTCCATAGGGTCTTCTCGTCTTATTGAGATATCTCCGCCTCTTCATGGAGATGTCAATTTCACTGATTGAAAGTAGGAGACAGTAAAACCCTCGTGTGGCCATTCATACTAGTCCATATTTAGAGAACAAGTGATTATGCTACCTTTGCACGGTCAGGATACCGCGGCCGTTTAATAAATATATCACTGGGCAGGCAGTGCCTCTAATATTAGTTATGCTAGAGGTGATGTTTTTGGTAAACAGGCGGGGTTTAAAGTTTTGCCGAGTTCCTTTTACTTCTTTTAATCTTTCCTTTGAATGGGTCGCATGCCTGTGTTGGGTTAACAATGGATATAATAAGTTGTATATTTATAATTGTTTATATTGGGTTGTTAACTATCAGTGGATTATCCGGTCTGATATAAGCTTGTGCGAGGAGAATAATTTCTTGTTACTTATATTAGCAGTATTGCTTCTATTATTTATAGATTGGTCCAGTGTAATTGTAGGAGTTGTATTTGGTTTTTGAGATTAAGGCATTTCTGGTAAGTTGAGCTTGGACGCTTTCTTAATGGGTGGCTGCTTTTAGGCCAACTATGGAAAAGAGTTTAATTACTCTCTAAGTAAGGCTGTTTCCTATTTCTAAAGAGCTGTCCCTCTTTAGAATAACATTTAAATTTACATAGGGATTATTTATTCTGTAGGTAAATTTAAAGTTGAACTTATATCCTATATTTGGACAACCAGCTATCACCAGGCTCGGTAGGCTTTCACCACT
>NW_007172769.1:0-1038 GCF_000164805.1 Carlito syrichta | reverse complement strand
AAAAGTGTTAACTACAGTGTGCATTTCAAATATTATGAATTTTACTTCTGTTAATATCAAGTTATTAATTTTTACTACAAAATTAAATTATTTATTCTAAATTAACTTATTATAAAACATAATGTATGCATGATAACTTTTAAATCAATTTAAATATTATTTTTTCTAATCAGTAATGTTAGGATGAATGTAATGATTATAACTGAACCATTATTGTAAATATGCAAAAATATGAATAAATTGCATGTGGCACACAGCATTATAGTTATACCTCAATGAAAAGAATAAGAATTCATTTTTTGAAAAGTGAATATTCATTTTGAAATTTGATAGTTTTCAATCAGGAAAGCGTTTGCAAGGTTTTTGTGACTATTTTTTTTTTCATTAATCAGTATTTTTTATTATGGTTTTGTGGGGTACAGTTAAGGGTTAGGTGTACAATGACGTTTCATTCAGGCACCCTGTAGATAAGAAGTGCTTTCCCATTCCCCGACAGATATTTGCTACTGTTAATCCTATCCCCCTCCCCCCCATAGTTTCCCAGTACCATCAGTCATTTTCTCATAGTATTGCATTGGATGTACAAGGTCCATTATATGAGTGAGAACATGTGATATTCGGATTTTTGTTTTTGTGAGAGGTCACTCAGTATTATAGACTCTAGTTCCATCCAGGTTGCAGCGAAATTCATGATTTTGTTCTTTTTTATGGCTGCGTAGTATTCCATCATGTATATGTACCACATTTTTTAATCCAGTCCTCTTTTGATGGGCAGCATGGTTGTTTCCAGGTTCTTGCTATTGTGAACAATGCTGTGATAAACATACGTGTGCAGGTATCTTTTTTATAGAGTGATTTGTGTTCTTCAGGGTATATTCCCAGTAGGGGGATTGCAGGGTCATATGGAAGGTCCATTTTTAGAGCTTTTAGGAATCGCCACACTGCTTTCCACAGAGGTTGAACTAGTTTACACTCCCACCAACAGTGTAGAAGTGTTCCCTTTTCACCACACCCTCTCCAGCAGCTGTTATTTTTTGA
>NW_007172768.1:0-732 GCF_000164805.1 Carlito syrichta | reverse complement strand
TTCCCAGAACCATCAGTCATTTTCTTATGTATTGCATTGGATGTTGAAGGTCCATTATATGAGTGAGGACATGTGATATTCGGATCTTTGTTTTTGTGAGAGGTCACTCAGTATTATAGACTCTAGTTCCATCCCAGGTTGCAGCGAAATTCATGATTTTGTTCTTTATTATGGCTGCGTAGTATTCCATCGTGTATATGTGCCACATTTTTTTAATCCAGTCCTCTTTTGATGGGCAGCATGGTAGTTTCCAGGTTCTTGCTATTGTGAACAATGCTGCGATAAGCATACGTGTGCAGGTATCTTTTTTATAGAGTGATTTGTGTTCTTCAGGGTATATTCCCAGTAGGGGGATTGCAGGGTCATATGTAAGGTCAATTTTTAGAGCTTTTAGGAATCGCCACACTGTTTTCCACAGAGGTTGCACTAGTTGACACTCCCACCAACGGTGTAGAGTGTTCCCTTTTCACCACAACCTCTCCAGCAGCTGTTATGTTTTGAGTTGTTGATAATTGCCATTCTGACTGGAGTTAGGTGGTATCTCAGTGTGGTTTTGATTTGCATCTCCCTGATGATTAATGAGGTTGAGCATTTCTTCATGTGTTTGTTGGCTGCTCAAATGTCTTCTTTTGTGAAGTGTCTGTTCATATCTTTTGCCCATTTATAATGGGTTGTTTGTTTTCTTCTTTTTAGTACATTTCAGTTCCTTGTAGATCCTGGATGTTAAGCCTT
>NW_007172767.1:0-1084 GCF_000164805.1 Carlito syrichta | reverse complement strand
CGAATCGTGGATTTCTGTTCCCAAAGAACATTATGGGAGTCTTTCTCTTGATATGCAAACAACGGGAATTCTCGGTCACTAGGAACTGTCTCAGCATCCTGCTGAGTGAAGCAGGAAGCTGGGAAATGGGAGTCGTCATATACAGGAAACTACACGTCATATTGCTAAGGAAGTATGAGGAATCTTTGTTACATGAGACCTCAATCCCAAAAATTACAGGCCGTCTTCCTCAGAGGTAACCACGAACCAGCTTTTTGAAGTAGGAATCTGGGTAATGGAAGTCCTCACATACAGGAAACTTCACTGCCTATTGCTAAGTAAGAATTAGGAATCTGCGTTAATCGAGTCCTCAATCTCAAAAAAACTTCAGGCCGTCTCGCTATTGTCTAACACGAATCAGGGTGTTTTAAGCATAAATCTGGGGAAATGGAGTTCTTATATACAGGCAACTACTTGACCTTTGGGTGAGAAAGAATGAGGAATCTGGGTCACACGAGTCCTCAATCCCAAAGACCTACAGGGCGTCTTGGAAAGGGTTAAAAAGAATCAAAGTTTCGAATCAGGATCTATGTAAGGAGAGTCCTAATATTCAGGAAAATACACGGCCCCTTGCCAAGGAAGAAAAAGAATCAGGGTTATAGCAGTCTTCAGTCCTAAAAATCAACAAGCAATCTGCTGTGGGCTATACAAGAATCAGGGTTTAAAAGGTGCAACATAGGTAGTAACAGACTTCATATACAGAATCTGCACGATCTCTTGCTAAGGAGAAATAAGAATCCTGTTTTACACGGTTCCTCCATCAAAATGTCTACATAACATCTTGCTAAGGGCTAAACTAGAATCAGCGTTTCCAAACAGTTTTCTGGGGAAATGAAGTCCTCATATAATGGAAACTACATGACCCCTCGCTAAGGAAAAATCAGGAATCTATGATACACTAGTCTCCAGTACGAAAAATTCTTAGTGTGTCTTCTACGGGATAAAAAAGAACCAGGGCTTCGAGCTTGTCTCATGTTTCGGAGATAATTGGCTTGTGGGTATTATGAATCAGTCATTTCAGGACTCCAGCAACATTGTGGTTTTC
>NW_007172766.1:0-761 GCF_000164805.1 Carlito syrichta | reverse complement strand
CATCCAGAAGAAAGAAAAACAAGCAGACCTGGCAGAGGCTCACAAACAACCTACAGGATGGTGGGTTAAAGACTCTATTTTTTTTCCTGCAGCCCTTGGGCGTACCTTGGGAAAAAACTGCATTCCCTAACCCACTTGGGAAGTACTAAAATGACTGAGGTATTAAATCGTCATTAACATATCAATAACTTAAAATGCTAAACTGCCAAGACAGTTGAAATGTATCCTGCTTGTGCCAGAGTCAATGCAGAACAAGGCCCAAGTCCATCAGATGGTATCAGGACCCGATGATTAAGCCCTGGAGAAAAATGAGAGATAAACTATGCTGAGGTAAAGTCTCTCATGCGGGCTAAACCTGTCTGTTAGTAGATACTTTTTCTGGATGGGTAGAAGCTTTTGAAACAAAAATAAAATTCCTTTCACAGTTAACAGGTTTTTATTAAATAAATTTATTCTAGGTTTGTACTCCCTGTCTCTATTGACTCTGATAATGGCCCTGTTAAACATTGACAGGAAGTTACATTATGTTTACCTACCACAGAACTCTGGACAGGTAGAATGCATGAACTAAACTTTAAAAACTACTTTAAATTTAAATGAAAAATGGATAAGCCTTTTGCCTTTGGCTCTTCTCTGCACCCCATGCACCCCATACAAGTCTGGGTTTACCCCATATAAAATCAGAGACCCTCTCCTCTGTTACTCCAGATATGGGATCTCATTCTTGAAGAAATTATTAATCCATCTCTGTTAAAGAATCT
>NW_007172765.1:0-952 GCF_000164805.1 Carlito syrichta | reverse complement strand
AGCTAGCTGTCTTAACCAGCTGACTAAATTAGAAAGCTGACTTAACTAACTGACTTAGCTAGCTGACTTAACTACTTAGCAGGCTGACTTAACTGGCTGACTTTACTAGTTAACTAGCTGACATAACTACCTGAATTAAATAGTTAGTTAACTATTTAACTAGCTGAATAAGTAGCTGACTTATCTAATTACCTAAGTAGTTAGGTAGCAGACTTAAGTAGCTTACTTAAATAGTTAGCTAACTAATGAGCTAGTTGACTTAGCTAACTGACTTAGCTAGCTAGCTGGTTAGCTAGCTTACTTAGCTAACTGATTTAACTACTTGGCTAATGAGATAGCTAGCTGATTTAATGAGTCAGGTAACCAGTCAGCTAACTGTTTTAACTAGTTGATAAATGAGTTATCTAGCTGACTTAAATAGATGGATAACGAGTTAGCTAGGTTACTTAACATTTTGGTTGACAAGTCGCCTGACTAGTTACCTGGTTTAACACATTAGCTGACTATTCTGCCAACTTATTACCTGGCTTAACAAGGTGGCCTACTAGTCAGTCGACTATTTATCTGGGTCAATGAGTTGACTGATGAGGTGGACCACTATTTAGGATGATTAACTAGTTGGCTGGCTGATTTACTGACCTAACTAGTCGGCCGACTATTTGGCTGACTAGTTGGCTGGCCTAACTATTTGGCCATTTAGTTAGCAGAGCTAACTTCTCAGCTGTCATGTTGGCCTACTAGTCGGCCGATTAGTTAGGTGAAAAATATCTAGTTGGCCGGCTACTTGGCTGACCGCTTAGCTAATTTAACCCAGTTTGCTGGCAAGCTAGCTGACTGGTCAGCTGAATTAACTAGTCTGCTGGCGAGTTACCTGACTGTTCAGCTGACTTAACTATTCGGCTGGTGAGTGAGCTGACTGGTCAGCTGACTTTAGTTGGCTGGCTAGTGAGCC
>NW_007172764.1:0-1021 GCF_000164805.1 Carlito syrichta | reverse complement strand
AGCTGACATAACTACCTGAATTTAAATAGTTAGTTAACTATTTAACTAGCTGAATAAGTAGCTGACTTATCTAATTACCTAAGTAGTTAGGTAGCAGACTTAAGTAGCTTACTTAAATAGTTAGCTAACTAATGAGCTAGTTGACTTAGCTAACTGACTTAGCTAGCTAGCTGGTTAGCTAGCTTACTTAGCTAACTGATTTAACTACTTGGCTAATGAGATAGCTAGCTGATTTAATGAGTCAGGTAACCAGTCAGCTAACTGTTTTAACTAGTTGATAAATGAGTTATCTAGCTGACTTAAATAGATGGATAACGAGTTAGCTAGGTTACTTAACATTTTGGTTGACAAGTCGCCTGACTAGTTACCTGGTTTAACACATTAGCTGACTATTCTGCCAACTTATTACCTGGCTTAACAAGGTGGCCCACTAGTCAGTCGACTATTTATCTGGGTCAATGAGTTGACTGATGAGGTGGACCACTATTTAGCATGATTAACTAGTTGGCTGGCTGATTTACTGACCTAACTAGTCGGCCGACTATTTGGCTGACTAGTTGGCTGGCCTAACTATTTGGCCATTTAGTTAGCAGAGCTAACTTTTCAGCTGTCATGTTGGCCTACTAGTCGGCCGATTAGTTAGGTGAAAAATATCTAGTTGGCCGGCTACTTGGCCGACCGCTTAGCTAATTTAACCAGTTTGCTGGCAAGCTAGCTGACTGGTCAGCTGAATTAACTAGTCTGCTGGCGAGTTACCTGACTGTTCAGCTGACTTAACTATTCGGCTGGTGAGTGAGCTGACTGGTCAGCTGACTTTAGTTGGCTGGCTAGTGAGCCAACTGGTCAGAAGACTTAACTATTCAACCAGTGATTGAGCTGACCAGTGAGCCGACTTAACTAGTCAGCTGTCAAGTGAGTCAATGGGTGAACTGTCTTAATAGCCAGCCAGCGAGCTAACCAACCAATGAGCTGAATTAACAAGTCGGCTGGTGAGCAAGTGACTAGTTAGCTGACATGTTGG
>NW_007172763.1:0-2830 GCF_000164805.1 Carlito syrichta | reverse complement strand
CTTATGCATCCAAAGCTTTTCAGTCATTTTGTACACAGTTTGGCATTTCTCATTCTACAGGAATTCCATATAATCCCCATGGTCAAGCTAAGTCAAGAGAGCCCATCAAACATTAAAAAATCAAATAATTAAATTGCAGGAAGGGAAATTCAAATATAGTTCTCCCCATCATATTGTAAATCATGCCATGTTTTAATTAATCACCTCAATTTGGACTCTCAAGTACATTCACCTATGATAAGACATTGGAGTCCTGAGAATAATGTTAAACCAAAGGTAAAATGGAAAGATCTTACAGGTCAATGGTAGGGGCCCAATGCCACTTTAACATGCGGGAGAGGAGATGCTTGTATTTTCCCCAGGAATTAACCTCACCTTTTTGGGCACAGGATCGTCTAATTAGACATGCCCAGTCCCCCACCCCGTCAAGGTAAAGCCAGATGAGACATAAATCACACCATCTGTCTGAGTAGGATGCAGATCCTGAAGAAAAAGTGTTGGTGCCAAAGCTGAAACCTCTCACCATTCAACAACCCCTTCCACTTCCACCAATTCGACCAAAGACATCTCATCGTTCGTCATCTTCCACTCATCATCCCTGACGTTACTGTTGAGCTGTTTTTACTAGACAGTGCAGACTGCCCACATGGGGCCAAATCATGGCTCTCACCCATGATGCCGAGAATCTGGTTCACTCTCAAAACAGTTATCTCACTCCCTCTATTGTTTTTGTTGCTATGCTGGCAATTATAGTGTGCCAGGAGGGTTGCATTTATTCGGAAAAATCTCATTGTATCCCAAACCCTCTAGTTTTCAAGCCCGTTACATGGGATGCTGAGATTATTTCTGTTTTTACTAATCATTCCTCTTTATTAGGAGGTCTCACTCTTTTTTCATCACATGTCAAAACTGTTATGAATCATAATTTTTTTTTCATGTTGTTCTAGTTTTCCTCCAATACGTTTTCACTTACCTCAAAAATCAGAATGCTCCCTTGATATTTTGGGTTGTTTAAACTACCATACAAAAGCTATGGTAGCTGATAGCCCATCTTACCTTCCCAGAAAGGCAAATGACGAGATAATAGGTTACTTAAATTATTGATGCTTGGGATCTCTTACCTTATATTATCAACCAGGGCTCAGGAGGATCACCTGAGCCCTGCAGGTCGAGGCCCTGGGAGCCACAATCATGCTGCTGTGCCCCAGCCCTGCCAACGAAGAGTCTGATGACAAAAATGAAGCCTCCCATGTGCATCACAATAAGCATGCACTGCTCCCCAGGCAAAGATCTGCTCGAGCAGGGGACGATGGAGTGATCGGGCAAGAAAGGGCACCTTCCCCACCCTATTGTGGCAGAACGGATGACCATAACCTGGGCTGGACATGGTGTTGCCTGACCACCTTGATTGCTCTGTGCCCAACGGTCGCCTTAACTCGGGTCCATCTGTTCTGTGAGCTCACACTTGTCTTTACCTAGGGCCACGAGTGTGGAGGGTGGAGGCAGACCTTCTGGTGGAGGCCGTGGTGGCTGAGAGTGGCCACCTTTGAAACATCCTGTGAACAACACGTGGGAAAGTGCATTTCCCTCTCCTATCCCTGAGGGTGACATCTCGTGCTGGGTGGCAGGGGTGGTGGTGGTGGTGTTTATTATTAGGAGTCAGAATCCCAGTCTGTCGCCCATGCCAGAGTGCAGGTTCATGCTCACAGACACCGCAAACTCTACCTGCGGGGCTTATGTGATCCTCCCTCCTCAGCCCCCCAAGTAGCTGGAACCACAGGCCTGTGCCACCATGTCCACCTAATGTTTGTATGTATTTATTATGGCCAAGTAGAGGTCTCACCCCATGTCCCAGGCTGGTGTCAATCCCACAGGCTCACGCCATCCACATGCCTGGAGCTTTGAAGGGTCAGGTTGCCAGGCTGAGCCCCTGAGACTGGCCTGTTTGTGGTGGTGTTCGTGGTTGGTATTATTAATCTGAGTCAGAGTCCCCCTGTTGCCTGACCTGGAGGACAGGCAACCACTCGCAACCACAGCAGCCTCCACCAGCTGTGCTTGGGCAATCCTCCCACCACAGTGTCCCGAGTGACCAGAATGAAAAGCATGCATCACCAAGCTTGGCTCATTTTTTTGGCTACTTTTATAGTCACGGTCTGGAAACGGTGCCTGGCTGGTCTCCAACCCAGGGTCTCAGGACATCCTCTCACCTCAACTCCCAGAGTGCTGAGAGGACAGAAATGAGTACCCACACCAGGCCTCCACACCACTCGCAGGACCCCACCGAAAGGTCCGCTATCTTCTGATGACATGGGACCCCATAGAGGGTGTCTGGAATCGCCCATTGTACCCTCCCCATGAGGAGCACCTGGAGCATTGGTGTGTTTTCACCAGGGCACCCACCTCTCCTCCTGACTTGTTCCCCAGGGTGGAACTGCTAGTTCCTCCAAAGAGTCACTACGGAGAAAGGGAGGGCATGACTTTCAATCCTTCAGGAGAGTAGTGTTGACCAGGCGACTCATGCCTGTCTCCTCGGCACTCGTGAAGGCCAAGACGGGAAGATGGCCAGAACCGGGAGCTCCAGACCAGGCTGGAAACCATGGCAAGCCCCCACCTCGACCCCAATCAAAACCCAGAAAACCTTGGTTGAAGGCATACCTTAGTGGGAGGATCTTCTCCGGCCCAGAGTTCAAGACCAGGCAGGAGACCAACATGACAATCAATTGGAAATTCTTTGATTGCAGGAGTTTGGGAGTCCCAGGCTGAATGGATGGCTCAAGTTGAGTGGTTTGAAAGCAGTTTGGGTAACCTAGTGAGAAAGGAAAACAAAGAA
>NW_007172762.1:0-913 GCF_000164805.1 Carlito syrichta | reverse complement strand
TCGAGAGAGCCCATCAAATATTAAAAATCAGCAATTAATTGCAGGAAGGGAAATTCAAATATAGTTCTCCCCATCATATTGTAAATCATGCCATGTTTTAATTAATCACCTCAATTTGGACTCTCAAGTACATTCACCTATGATAAGACATTGGAGTCCTGAGAATAATGTTAAACCAAAGGTAAAATGGAAAGATCTTACAGGTCAATGGTAGGGGCCCAATGCCGCTTTAACATGCGGGAGAGGAGATGCTTGTATTTTCCCCAGGAATTAACCTCACCTTTTTGGGCACAGGATCGTCTAATTAGACATGCCCAGTCCCCCACCCCCGTCAAGGTAAAGCCAGATGAGACATAAATCACACCATCTGTCTGAGTAGGATGCAGATCCTGAAGAAAAAGTGTTGGTGCCAAAGCTGAAACCTCTCACCATTCAACAACCCCTTCCACTTCCACCAATTCGACCAAAGACATCTCATCGTTCGTCATCTTCCACTCATCATCCCTGACGTTACTGTCGAGCTGTTTTTACTAGACAGTGCAGACTGCCCACATGGGGCCAAATCAAGGCTCTCACCCATGATGCCGAGAATCTGGTTCACTCTCAAAACAGTTCTCTCACTCCCTCTATTGTTTTTGTTGCTATGCTGGCAATTATAGTGTGCCAGGAAGCTTGTATTTATTCGGAAAAATCTCATTGTATCCCAAACCCTCTAGTGTTCAAGCCTGTTACATGGGATGCTGAGATTATTTCTGTTTTTATTAATCATTCCTCTTTATTAGGAGGTCCCACTCTTTTTTCATCACATGTCAAAACTGTTATGAATCATAATTTTTTTTTTCATGTTGTTCTAGTTTTCCTCCAATACGTTTTCACTTACCTCAAAAATCAGAACGCTCCCTTGATATTTTGG
>NW_007172761.1:0-735 GCF_000164805.1 Carlito syrichta | reverse complement strand
GTGACTTAAATAGTTAGCTAACTAGCTAGCTACCTAGGTAACAAGTTGACTTAAATTGTAAGCTTCCTTGCTAGCTAGCTGACTTAAACAGTTAGATAACTAGTTAGCTTAATGGTTATCTAACGTGCTAGCTAGGCGATTAGTCATCTGACTTATTTCGTTAGCTAATGAGCTGGCTAGATGACTCATCCAGTTCACTTAACTCATTAGCTAACTAGCTAGCTAGCTGACCATCCAGCCGACTTAACTCATTAACTAAATAGCTAGCTAGCCTACTCAACCAGCTGAATCAACCCATTTGCTAACTAGCTAGCTAGCTGACTCAACCAGGTGACTTAACCTGTTAGTTAGCTAGCTAACAACTTGACACAAACTTAAACTTTTAGCTAACTAGCTAGCTTGATTTCATAACCAGCTGATTAAATTAGAAAGCTGACTTAACTAGCTGACTTAGCTAGCTGATTTAACTACTTGGCTAGCTGTCTTAACTGGGTGACTTAACTAGTTAGCTAGCTGACTTAACTACCTGAATTAAATAATTAGCTAACTATTTAACTAGCTGAGTAATGAACTGACTTTAATTAGCAAACTAGTTACTTAGCAGACTTATGTATCTGACTTATTAGCTGACTAGTGAGCTAGATGAATTAGCTAGCTGAATTACTTAGCTAGCTAGTTACCTAGCTCACTTAGCTAGCTGACATAACCAGTTAGCTTATGAGATAGCCTAGCTGA
>NW_007172760.1:0-668 GCF_000164805.1 Carlito syrichta | reverse complement strand
CCATAACTAGTCGGGCTGGCAAGTGAGCTGACAAGTGAGCTGATGTAACTAGTCTGCTGGCAAGCAAGCCAAATATTTAGCTGACCTCTTGACCTGCGAGCGAGTTGACAATTTAGTTGATCTGTTGGCTGGGAAGTGCGCCAACTAGTTTGCTGACCTGTTAGCCGGCGAGAGAGCTGACTAGTTAGCTGACATGATGGAAATCGATGTAGCCCACAAGATAGCTCACCAGCTAGGTGAGTTGCTAGCCGACTAGTTAGCTAAGTAACTGGCTGATTTCCTAGCTGACTTAACTAGTTAGCTGACTAGCTGGCTGGCTATCTAGCTGATATTACTATCTAGCAAACAAGCTATCTAGCTGTATAGCTAGTTGATTTAACTAGCTAGCTAACTGGCTAGTTAGATAGCTAGCTGACTTAACTATCTACCTGACTAGCTAGCTGAATAGCTAGCTGACTTAACTGGCTAGATGACTATCAACCTGACTAGCTAGCTGACTTAATAGGTACCTGAATACTTTGCTGATTTGCTAGTTCACTTAACTAGCTAGCTGGCTAGCTAGTTGACTTAAATAGCTGAGTAACTAGTAGGCTGGTTAGCTGGCTAACCAGCTGACTTAACTAGCTAGCTACCTGGTTGACTATATGGCTAGCTACTATCTTAACTAG
>NW_007172759.1:0-975 GCF_000164805.1 Carlito syrichta | reverse complement strand
CCACCCTGCTGGTCAGCCGGCTAGCCAGCGGGTTTAACTAGCTGGCCACCTACCTGACCACCCTGCTAACCAGCCGGGTTAACTTGCCAGACATCTAGCTAGCCAGCTGGCTAACCAGCTGACTTAACTAGCTGACTTAACTAGATAGCCATCTGTCTAGCCAGTTGGCTTTACTTGCTAGCCACCTAGCTTGACAGCTGGCTAAAAAGCTCACTTAGCTTGCTGAATTACCTAGCTAACCAGCCCTCTATCCAGCTGACTTAATTAGCTAACTACCTACCTAGCCAGGTGGATAGCCAGCTGACTTATCAAGCTGACATAACCAGCTAGCCAGCTGGCTAGCCAGTTGACTGAACTAGCTAACTAACTAGCTAGCAGATAGATAGCCACTTGTATTAACTAGCAAACTTAACCAGCTAGCCAGCTGGCTAGCCAGCTGACTCAACTAGGTGACTTAACTCGTTAGCCAGCTGGCTAACCAGCTGATTTTACTAGCTGACATCACTAGCTAGCCAGGTGGGTAGCCAACTGACTTAACTAGTTAGCTACATATGTATCCTGCATGCTTGCCTGCTGACTTAGCTATCTAGCTACCTAGCTATCCAGCTAGCTAGCGAGCTCAATTAACTAGGTGACCTAACTTGATAGCTAGCTGGCTAACCAGCTGATTTAACTAGTTAGCTACCCAGCTAGGCAGCTGACTTTTCTAACTGACTTAACTAGCTAGCTACCTAGCTAGCCTGCTGAATTTACTAGCTGAAATAACTAGCTAGATGCCTAGCTACCTATATAGCTAGCTAGCTGATTTATTTAGCTGACTTAACTAGCCAGCTAACTGACAGAACTAGCTGACTTAATTAGCTGGCTACCTAGTTAGCCAGCTGAAATAACTAGCTATATAACTAGCTACCCAGCTGTCTAGCTCTCTAGCCTTCTGACTTAACTAGCTTATTGACTAGCTAGCGAGTTGGCTAG
>NW_007172758.1:0-887 GCF_000164805.1 Carlito syrichta | reverse complement strand
TCAGCTAGCTAAGTCAGCAAGCTTACTAGTTAGCTAAATATTAAGTCAGGTATTAAGTCTGCTAACTAACTAGTTAACTAATTAGTTAAGTCAGCTAGTTATTCAGTGAGTTAAATGTTTAGCAAACTATTTAATTCAGGTATTTATTTCAACTAGCTAACTAGATAAGTCGACCAGATAAGTCAGCTATCTAAGTAGTTACATCACCTATCTAATTCATCTAGTTAAGTCAGCTTTTTAATTAAGTAAGCTAGTTAAAACAGCTAGCTAGCTAGTTCCCTAACGGGTTAAGTCAAGGTTAAGTCAGCAGGTTGAGTCAGACAGTTAACTAGCTAACTAACTGGTTAAGTCAGCTGGTTGAGTCATCTAGCTAGTTAGTTAACAAACGGGTTGAGTCAGCTGGTTGAGTAGGCTAGTTAGCTAGTTAGCTAATGAGTTAAGTCAGCTGGATGAGTAAGTTAGCTAGCTAGTTGGCTAACAAGTTAAGTCAGCTGCTTGAGCCACCTAGGAAGCTCGTTAGCTGAGTTAAGTAAGATAATTAAGTCACCTAGCTAACTCATTAAATAATGAGTAAGTTAACTAGTTGGCTAGCTGGTTAAGTCAGCTAGCAAGCTAGGCAGCTAAATATTTAAGTCAGCTGGCTAGCTAGGTATCTAACTATTTTGGTAACTATTTAAGTCAGCTAGCTAGCTAAGTAGCTAGATAATTAAGTCAGCTGTTTAGCCAGCTGACTTGCCAGGTAGCTAGATAGTTAAGTTAGTTGGCTAACCAGCTGGCTAGCTGTTTAATTCAGCTGCTTAAGAGAGCTGGCAAATCCAACTGACAAGGTAGGAAGCTAGCTAGTTAAGTCAGCTTGATAGCTACCTGGCTAGTTAGTTATATCAGTG
>NW_007172757.1:0-585 GCF_000164805.1 Carlito syrichta | reverse complement strand
CCTTATTCTTACCTAGCAATAGGCAGTGACGTTTTTTTATGTGAGGACTCCCATTACCCAGATTCCTACTTCAACAACCTGATTCGTGGGTACGTCTTAGGAAGACGGCCTGTAGTTTTTGGAATTGAGGACTCATTTAACGAAGATTCTTTATACTTCCTTAGCAATATGACGTGTAGTTTCCTGTATATGTCGACCTCCATTACCTAACTTCCTGCTTCACTCTGCAGGATACCAAGACAGTTCTTGGTGACCGAGAATTCCAGTTTTTTGTATATCAAGGGAAAGACTTTCATAATGTTCTTTGGGAACTGGAATCCAAGATTCCTTGTTCCCCTACACAAGACCTCCCCAAAATGTGCAATATTCCAAACCCAACACCCCAATTGCTACCTGCCCAGCCACAAGAATTTTCTGTACTCTGAGGTCACCTGGATCGAAGAATTTTGTACCAATATACCTTTTGATTCTGGGGAATATGATTATGATCATAGATGGTCCCAGGATAAAAATGGATTTCTGGGGCCAAATCCTTGATTACAACTATCAAGAGAACCAGAAAAGATCCTGAGGTTCTGTAATGAC
>NW_007172756.1:0-750 GCF_000164805.1 Carlito syrichta | reverse complement strand
AGACTGAAACTGGAACCCTAACTATCACCATAAACATTAACTCAAAATGGATCAAAGACCTAAACAATAAGTATGAAATGATAATAATCTTAGAAAACTCAGGAGGCACCTTATGGGAAACTGGAAGTGGGAACTAATTCCACTTCAGAAACCTAAATACCCATACCTTAAGAACTAAGTTAGGCAAGTGGCATCACATCAAATTAATACACTTTTGTAAAACAAAAGAAACCATCAAAAGAGCAGGAGACTGCCCAAAGAATGGGAAAAACTATTCTCCAACTCTATATCTGACCAAGGCATAAAACCTACGATCTAAAAGAATCTCAAACACTCGGGGAAAAAACAGACAAACAGTCCCTTTAAAATGTGCTCAAAATACATGATTGGACCCTTTTCATAATAGAGATACAAGCAAACAGCAAACACATGAAAATGTGCTCAGTCTCACTCATCATCAAAGGAATGCAAATGAAAACCACATTGAAATACCAAATACTCCCTGTAAGAATGGCCATCATTAATAAAACAAACAATAACAGATGCTCGTGAGGATTTGGAAAAAAATGCTTCTACACTTCATGTGGATAGAAAACTAGAGGAACCTCTTTGGATACTGTGGCAGTTTCTAAAGGGACAAGATATTGACCTACCCATGTGACTCAATAATACCCGTGTCGAGAATATACCTGGAGGAACTCAAATCATTTTAACAAAAGATACCTGCACAGTATGTTTGTTGCATCTCTA
>NW_007172755.1:0-427 GCF_000164805.1 Carlito syrichta | reverse complement strand
TTTCCCTACACTCATTCACTCACATCGGGACTTGCATAGTCTGGCTCAGCCTCCATCTTCCTGACACCCTCTATTCTGACATTTCACCATAGTTGTATCTAGTAGTTTTTTATTATTTTTTAAATATTTTTGCACACGTTGTCTAGCATTCTATGATCACTTTCAATTTAGAGTCTTATATTTATTGGTAGTTTCTGGAAAAGTCATTCTTTTTATATATATTTCCTTTTTACACTTTTTCTCTTCTGAAACATCTATCATGGATCTTAACATTTCGTTTTCCTCTATTCTCCATACCCCTTAGGGTTTTCTTCCCATATATCCCTTCCTAGTGCTTCTGGGAGCCGTTCTAAGCCCTATCTTCAAGTTCACTGATTTCTTCCTCAGGTAAATTTATTCTACTGTCTAATCCATGTGTTGAGTACTT
>NW_007172754.1:0-626 GCF_000164805.1 Carlito syrichta | reverse complement strand
TCTGAAACATCTATCATGGATCCTAACATTTCGTTTTCCTCTATTCTCCATACCCCTTAGGGTTTTCTTCCCATATATCCCTTCCTAGTGCTTCTGGGAGCCGTTCTAAGCCCTATCTTCAAGTTCACTGATTTCTTCCTCAGGTAAATTTATTCTACTGTCTAATCCATGTGTTGAGTACTTTATATCAGCTGCTATAATTTTTAAGCCCGGTATTTAAAGGAGGTCTTCATAACTACTTGTTTCTGCTTCATACTTACAACTAACATTCCCCTGAAGATACTTATAATATTTATTTTAAATTCGTATCCACTTGATACATTAATTATACCCCATCCAGCAAAGTGTGTTCAACTTGTTAAACATTTTCCTCTAATGATTATTTTCTTGAGACATCCTGATAATTTTCCCTGGCAGTTAATATTTCCCTAAAACTATCAGCCTCTTAGGCAAGTTACAGAAATTTAGGGGAAGAAGTAGAATCCTGGGTCCTGAGTATGTCCCCGTCAGTGAACTAGAGGAAGGAGAGCTTCACTGCAGGGCAAAGAGCCTCTCTAGCGGGACAATCTGAGCTCATATCATCCCTCCTCACCCCAACATGGAGACCCTGCCACTCGTAATCTCCC
>NW_007172753.1:0-743 GCF_000164805.1 Carlito syrichta | reverse complement strand
CTGTTTCAATCTACTGCATGGCGTCAGCTTTTCCCAGCACCATTTACTGAATATGTTCTCCATTACCCAGTGGACTTGGAGGATTTTTCAAAGATGAATGGGTTGAGAATTTGAGGATTTCATTCTCTGTCTTGATCCATGGGCCTATGAACCTATTTTTGTACGAATACCAGGCTGTGTTGGTTACTGTAAACATATAGTAAAGTTTGAAGTCTGGAACTACGATCACTCCTGTTTTGTTTCTTTTGATCAGATTGTTTTGGCTATTCATGATTGTTTATGGTTTCATATGAAATCTTTATTGTAATTTCCAGGTCTTAGAAGAATGATATTAACTTCATGGTTATTTCATTGAATGTTCACATTAACTAAATGGCTAATTTTTACCTTAAAAGAGGTAACTAAAGTCAGGGAAAACAGCATGTCAAATTGTCATTCATGACATCAGCCTCAGAACTTTGACATCATAATGGGAGGGTCCTTGACTACTGAGCAATCCTTAGACCTCAAGCACTTGTGTACATTGCTCTCGCAAATGCGGTAGACAAGGTCGATTTAATTCCCAAGAAGTGAAGAGAACCATGTGTTCACACATGTCCAAAAAGTTCTCCAGGGATAAGTGACCATTCAAGAATCCTCTAAACGAGGTAGTCTTTTTTTGTTCTTATTGAGTTGGAGTCTCACTCTGTCACCCAGAGTGGAGTGCAGTGGGCGCTAAAGGCCACCGCAGACTTGACCTCCTG
>NW_007172752.1:0-1120 GCF_000164805.1 Carlito syrichta | reverse complement strand
TCCCTTTTTTATGGCTGCATAATATTCCATTGTGTGTTTATACCACATTTATATTATCCATTCTAGCTTTAATGGGCAACATGGTTTGTACCTTTTTTTTTTTTTTTTGCAATTGTGATTAGAGCTGCAACAAACATACTTGTGTATTTATCTTTTTGGTATGATTTGAGTTCCTCCAGGTATATTCTCTACAGGGGAATTACTGAGTCACATGGTAGGTCAATTTCTTGTCCCTTTAGAAACCACCACAGTGTTTTCCAAAGATGTAGGTCTAGTTTTCAGTCCACATGCAGCCCAGAAGCATTTTTTTTCCAAATTCTCGCCAGCATCTGTTATTGTTTGTTTTAATAATGATGGCCCTTCTCACAGTGGGTATCTGGTATTATAATGTGGTTTTCATTTGAATTCCTTTGATGATGAGTGAGGCTGAGCACATTTTCATATGTCTGCTGTTTGACTGTAACTCTTATTATGAAAAGGGTCCAATCATGTATTATGCCCACTCTGTGAAGGGACTTTTTGTCTGATTTTTTCAAGTGTTTGAGTTTCTTGTAGTACCTAGCTGTTATGCCTTTTTCAGATATAGAATTGGAGAAGTGTTTTTCTCATTTTTTTGGGCAGTCTCCCTGCTCTCTTGATGGTTTCTTTTGTTTTGTAGTCATGTATTAATTTGTTGTGATCTCACTTGTCCAACTTACTTCTTAAGGTATGGGCATTTAGGGTTTTGAAAAGGAATTGCTTCCCAGTTCCTGTTTCCATAAAGGTGTTTCCTGCGTTTTCTAAGATTAATATTATTTGGTGTTTTATTTTTAGGGGTTTGTTCCACTTAGAGTTAATGTTTATGGAGATAGTTAGGCATCCTGTTTCAGTCTTGTGCTTAGGATCTGACTATTCCCAGCACCATTTACTAAATGTGTTCTATATTACCCAGTGGGCCTTGGAGGATTTTTCAAAGAAGAGTTGGCTGAGAATTTGAGGATTTCATTTTCTTTCCTGATCCATTGGCCTATGTACCTATTTTTGTACCAATTCCAGGCTGTTTTGCTTATTCTAAACTTATAGTATGTTTGAAATCAGAATACTGATAGCTCCTGCTTTGTTTCTTTTGATATGGATTCTT
>NW_007172751.1:0-755 GCF_000164805.1 Carlito syrichta | reverse complement strand
AAGCAGAATTTATTGAGAGCACAGAATAGTTCCCACAGTGGGAGGGGACCTGAGGGTTTGCCCATGAGGTAGTCTGTTATTATTATGGTCAGAGTGTCCTCTTGTAGCTTGTTTGTAGCACAACCAAATAATATTTTAGCACCTTCTTTCGATTAGAAACTTTTGGATGTTTTTAGTATTGTTTAAAAGCCTTTGAACAGTTTTTCTCTCAGGATTTTAACATAGGTTTAGCTAAGACCAAAGTTAATATTACAGAATTTTCAATTATCTAAATTTTTATACTAATGAGGAGCCCAAATACTTACTTCTTTGTAAATCTCCATGTTATTTTGGTTTATAAATAGTGGGCCACAAATTGTCGTTTTTGGGTGTGTCTGATTTTAATTGCTTGCTGACTAAAAGTATCAGATTAATCTGAGACTTTGTTGCAGAGTACAGCATTATGTCTTAGGTAGGGAAAATACTTGGTGATTCAAAGGAAATACACTTTGAAAAATATAAATTGGTTTAAAATATAAGGGAAATGTGATTTTATATTTCCTTCCAATATGTAGGGGAATTTTTTCTCTAAGGATTACATTTCTTTACCATATAATCCAACATGTAGGGGAGTTTTTTTTATCTAAAGATTGCATTTCTTTAATATTTAATCAAAATAACCTAAGAGAAAATAACAGTGCACCAAGAAATCGTACACAAATTTAAGAAAGGAAATAGCTGTATTAAATTATACTGTTTTATTTCTAAAATTTTTA
>NW_007172750.1:0-1040 GCF_000164805.1 Carlito syrichta | reverse complement strand
CGAAGTAAAACAAGCTACTTTCTTGGAAATACATGCAACTATGCTAAAATGAGGTTAAAATATAATACCCTGATAATTAACTTAATATTTACCTTCACCTAAATGCCAGAAATTTAGTTTCTTTAGCGAGATAGTAAGCATAAAAAGAACAATTTTATTATGATCTTAGTAGGCTTCCTCCATTAAAAACGACAGGTTATATGACTGCAAAATTAGAGAATGTAATTAAGAAACCTATACCCCTATAGTAATGAATATAGAAAAGGCCAAAATCAATTCGATTGCTCTGTCTAACAATAGGCAAAAATGTAGTGTTCAATTTAACTTGGTTTTTGCTAAGACTTTGTCATGCCTGTGTTCATCAGTGATATTTGTCTGTGGTTTTCTTTGTTTTTTCTTTGCGTGTGTCTGTCTTGTTTTGCTATCAGAGTAGTTCTGGGCTCATATAGTCAGTTGGGAATTATTTCTGCCTCTTCGATTTTCGTGAAGAGTTGAAATTAAACTTATATTTGCTTTTCAACTGCTTGGAAAAATTCAGCTGTGAAGCCATCAAGGCCCTAGGCTCTTTTTTTCTCCCTCTCTCTTTCCTTTATCTTGTTTTCTGCTTTGTTTTGTTTCGTTTTGTTTTTTGAGTTGGGGTCCCCATCAGTTGCAGGCTGACGGGCAGTGCACTGACCATTCTTCTGCTTTGGATCCTCTGTTTTATTTTACACAAAACTATTTGCTGAGTCAAAGATTGAGTGAATGATGAGTCTTCACTCTTCAAGGGAAAGTCGGTGCCCGCTGATTACCTAAAGAGGTTACAAGTATGAAAATGGCTTAGGGAATCCTATCATCGCAAGACACAGAATTAAGTAAAGACTAACGACGCCACTGGACGGAAATCAGAGGGAAAATCAAAATTTCTTTTACTGAAAATAAGTAAAGAAGTCTTTTATTCTCAGGGAAGTGTTCTAATGCTTTCAAATATATCTTCCATATTACTTCCCATAATTTAAAAGAAGGAGAATCATATAAAGCTTTCCCATTTTCTTTTCTTG
>NW_007172749.1:0-742 GCF_000164805.1 Carlito syrichta | reverse complement strand
TAGCAATAGACAGGGTAGTTTCCCGTTTATGAGGACTCCCATTATCCAGATTCCTACTCCCACAACCTGAATGGTATTTTTCTCTTAGCAAGACTTTCTGTAGGTTTTTGGGATGGAGTCCTCGTGTAACCAAGATTCCTTATTCTTCCATAGTAACAGGTCGTGTCGTGTTCTGTATATGAGGACTCCCATTACTGAATTTCCTGCTTCATTCTCAGCAAGATGCCAAGGTATTTCCTGGTGACCTAGAATTACAGTTGCTTGGATATCAAGAGAAAGACTCCCATAAAGTTCTGTAGGAATTGGAACCCAAGATTCCTGGGCCCTTTTCAAAAGACACACTAAAAATGTGGCGGCATAGAAGCCCAGAATGCTGACTAAACCTTATGAAGAGAATGTAGATTACGGCGATTAAGAACTACAAGACCCGAATTCCCTTTCCGTTCTCAGCAAATGCCCTGAATTTCCCTGTAGATATGGATTCCAAAACTCTGTGTACAAAAATGCAGATGCCCAGATGTTTCCTAGGGACGTGGAATCCAAGGGTCCTGGTTACATTTTAATAATTCCTACTAAATATTTGGCAACTGCAAAACACTCGGCCCCTCTCCAAATAAAGTACAAACGGAAATTTAAGGATGACCAATTTCATCTTAAGACCAAACTTATATCCAAATACGGCAAGATGATACTTTTTTCCGGGAAACTGACATTAATTGTCCCGAGGAACCTAATGGACTTG
>NW_007172748.1:0-721 GCF_000164805.1 Carlito syrichta | reverse complement strand
TTATTCAACTAGTTAAATAGTTAGCTAACTGTTTATTTCAGATAGTTAAGTCAGCTAGCTAACTAGTTAAGTCAGCCCAATAAATCAGCTAGTTAAGTAGTCAATCAGCTAGCTAAATCAGCTAGTTAAGTCAGCTTTCTAATTATGTCAGCTGGTTAAGACAGATAGCTAGCTAGTTAGCTAACAAGTTAAGTCAGCAGGTTGAGTCAGGTGATTAGCTAGTTAAATAACCTGTTAAGTCAGCTGGTTGAGTCAGCTAACTTGCTAGTTAGCAAACGGGTTGAGTCAGCTGTTTGAGTATGTTAGCTAGCTATTTAACTAACGAGTTAGGTCAGCTGAATATGTCAACTAATTATCTAGCTTGCTAACGAATTAAGTCAGCTCGTTGACTCAGCTAGCTGGCTCATTAGGTAATGAGTTAAGTCAGCTGATTAAGGCAGCTAGCTAGCATGTTAGATAACGAGTAAACTAACTAGCTACCTAGCTGGTTAAGTCATCCAGCAAGCTAGGCAGCTAACAATTTAAGAGAGTTTGTTAGTTAGGTAGCTAGCTGGTTAGCTATCTAAGTCAGCTGGCTAGCTAGGTAGCTAGTAAGTTAGCTAACTAAGATGGCATGCTAGGTAGCTAGCCAGTTAAGTCAAATGACTAGCCACGTGCCTAGCTGGGTAGATAGCTAGTTTAGTCAGCTTACTAGCCAGTTGATGAGCTAACTAATAATCTA
>NW_007172747.1:0-1062 GCF_000164805.1 Carlito syrichta | reverse complement strand
TAACCAGCAAAGCTAGCTACTTTAAAAGCTAGTTATGTCAGATGGGCAGTCAGCTGACTCGCTGGTAATTTTCAACGAGTTAAGTCGGCTGGCTTGCTAGGAATCCTACCTAGATAAGTCAGTTAGATATGTCAGATAGCTATCCTAGTTAAGTTTCAGCTAGATGTCAGCTAGTTATACGTTAGCTAGCTAGGCAGCTAACTAGTTAAATCTGCTAGTCAAGTTAACTGACAAACCGGGGTGATAGCTGGTTAAGTCAGCATGTTAAGTCAGCTGGCTAGCTAGTTAAGTCAGTTAAGTCATTTGGTTAGCCAGCTGCCTAGCAGGATATCTATCGAGTTAAGTCAGCTAGATTGCCAGATGGCTAGCAAGTTTTTTCACCTAGTTAAGTCAGCACTCTGGCCAGCAGTTTAGCAAGGTAGTTAGATAGTTAAGTGAGCTGGCAAGCCAGCAGGATATGTAGGCAGGTAGCTAGTTAAGTCAGCTGTCTTGCCATCAGGCATCTAGTTATGTCAGCTAGTTGTCAGATGGCTATCCAGCCTTCTAGCTAGTTAGCTAGCTAGTTAATTCTGCTGGCTAGTCAGCTGGCTACTTTGATAAGTCAGCTAGTTGAGTCAGCTGTTTATGCTGCTGGCTAGCTAGATAGCTAGGCAATCAAGTCAGCTGGATAGCCAGCTGGCCAGCTAGTTAAGTCAGGTAGTTGAGTTAGGTGGCTAACCAGCTGGCTAGATAGTTAAGTCAGCTTGTTAAGTCAGTTGTCCATCCAGCTGGCTAAATAATTAAAATGCTAGTTATGTCAGATGGGTAGCCAGCTGGCTCGCTAGTTATTTTAGCTATTTAAGTAAGCTGACTAGCAAGATAGCTAGCTAGTTGTGTCAGCTAGTTAAGTCAGCTAGCTATATTATAGTTAGTTAGGTAGCTAATTAATAAATTCAACTAGTTAAGTCAGCTGGCTAGATAGGCAGCTAGCTAGTTAAGTCAGCTAGTTGAGTCAGTTGACTAGCTAGTTAATTCACTTAGTTAATTCAGCTGGCTAGCCAGCTGCCTAGCAACATAACTACG
>NW_007172746.1:0-781 GCF_000164805.1 Carlito syrichta | reverse complement strand
TAAACATGCAGATGTGCAATCCTTAGAGAAAAGTTTCCTTTATTTATTTGAAGGACATATAAAATCACATTCCCTTTATATTTTAACCCAATTTATATTTTTAAAAGAGCATTTCTTTTGAATCCCCTAGTATTTTCTCTACCTAAGACAAAATGCTCTACCCTGCAACAAAGTATCCAATTAATCTGATTCTTTTAATTACTAAGCATTTAAAATGAGGCACACAGAAAAAAAGAGAATTTGGGGACCAATTTATAAACCAAAATAACATGGAGATTAACAAAGACGTAAGTATTTGGGCTCTGAATTAGTATAAAAATTTAGAAAATTAAAAATTCTGGAAAATTGATTATGATCTTAGAAAAGAAATGTTCAAGTCCTGTAGGAAAAACTGCTCAAAGGCAGTTACACAGTACTAAAAACATCCAAAAACTTTTTAAACTAAAGAAAGTGCTAAAATATTGTTTGGTTATGTTATAACCAAGCCTCAACAGGACTCCATGACCATAATAATAAAAGTCTACCTCTTGGCAACTGCCTCAGGTTCCCTCCCAGTTTGGGAGTTTCTCAGTCCACTCAATAAAGACTGCATTATAAAAAAAAAACTAGCTCTTTTTTTTTTTTTTTTTTTTTTTTTTAATCAGTATTTTTATTATAGTTTTGTGGGGTACAGTTAAGGGTTAGGTGTACAATTACGTTTCATTCAGACACCCTGTTGATAAGAGGTGTTTTCCCCGCCCCAGACAGATATTTGCTACTGTTAATCCCCTCCCCCTCCCCG
>NW_007172745.1:0-648 GCF_000164805.1 Carlito syrichta | reverse complement strand
AGGGTTAGGTGTACAATTACGTTTCATTCAGACACCCTGTTGATAAGAGGTGTTTTCCCCGCCCCAGACAGATATTTGCTACTGTTAATCCCCTCCCCCTCCCCCCCATAGTTTCCCAGTACCGTCAGTCATTTTGTTATAGTATTACATTGGATGTTCAAGGTCCATTATATGAGTGAGAACATGTGATATTCTGATCTTTGTTTCTGTGTGAGGTCACTCAGTATTATAGACTCTAGTTCCATCCAGGTTGCTGCAAAATTCATGATTTTGTTCTTTTTTATGGCTGCGTAGTATTCCATCGTGTATATGTACCACATTTTTTTAATCCAGTCCTCTTTTGATGGGCAGCATGGTTGTTTCCAGGTTCTTGCTATTGTGAACAATGCTGCGATAAACATACGTGTGCAGGTATCTTTTTTATAGAGTGATTTGTGTTCTTCAGGGTATATTCCCAGTAGGGAGATTGCAGGGTCATATGGAAGGTCAATTTTTAGAGCTTTTAGGAATCGCCACACTGCTTTCCACAGAGGTTGCACTAGCTTACACTCCCACCAGCAGTGTAGAAGTGTTCCCTTTTCACCACACCCTCTCCAGCAGCTGTTATTTTTTGAGTTGTTGATAATTGCCATTCTGACTGGAGTTAGG
>NW_007172744.1:0-378 GCF_000164805.1 Carlito syrichta | reverse complement strand
GACACTGTGGGTCCTGCTCAGCATTTGTGAGCTTCCAGACCTTTTCTGTTGCACAGACCCCATCCTTGTCTGACCTCAGCTGTGTCTTTGATCTTCCCTTCTTGTGCTTTATATGAAGTTTTGTCCGTTCATGCTGTGTGGTGCCAGCTGGGTTCTGAGCTTGCTGTGAGGTGTTGGCCCAGAAATGCTGTTTTTTCTTAATAGTTTATCACTATTTTTAAAAACATATTATTTATTATAAAATTGTGGGGTACAGTTAAGGGTTAGGTATAAAAGTATGCATTGTTCAGGCACCCTTGGGAATAAGGGGTGTCTCCCCATCCGCAGACAGATATTGACTACCGTTAGTCCCACCTCCCTTCTCCTCCCTACCCCCCC
>NW_007172743.1:0-412 GCF_000164805.1 Carlito syrichta | reverse complement strand
AAGGGGTGTCTCCCCATCCCCAGACAGATATTGGCTACCGTTAGTCCCACCTCCCTTCTCCTCCCTACCCCCCCCAGTTTCCCACCATTGTCAGTCCCTTTTTTATAGTATTATGGTAGATGTTCAAGGTCTACTATATGAGTGAGAACATGTGATACTCAGATCTTTGTTTCTGTGAGAGATCACTCAGTATTATAGACTCTAGTTCCATCCAAGTTGCTATGAAATTCATGATTTTGTTCTTTTTTATGACTGCATAGTATTCCATTGTGTATATGTACCACATTTTTAAAATCCAGTCCTCTTTTGATGTACAGCATAGTTGCTTCCAGGTTCTTGCTATTGTGAACAATGCTGTGATAAACATACGTGTGGAGGTATCTTTTTTATAGAGTGATTTGAGTTCTTCAGG
>NW_007172742.1:0-1306 GCF_000164805.1 Carlito syrichta | reverse complement strand
ATTCTTTAGCCATCAGCAAGATTCCCTGTAGATTTCAAGACTGAGGACTCATATAATCCAGATTCCTTATTTTTAGTAACAGTCATGCAGTTGCCTGTATATGAGTACTCCTGTTCACAGATACTGGCTTCAAAAGTTTGATTCTTGCATAGATCTTAGGAACATGCCGTATACTTTTTTGGGGAATGAGAAAAATGTCACCCACATTCCTTATTCTTTCTTAGGAAAAGTAAGTGCAGATGCCTGTATATGAGGATTTCATTTCCCTAGTTTATGCTTCAAAAACCCAAATTCGTGGTTTGCTCTTAGCAAGACACCCTGAAGTTTTTATTGTGATGGAGGACACGTGTAAACCAGACTCGTTATACTCCTTTAGCAATAGACAGTGCAGTTTCCTGTATATGAAGACTCCCATTATCCAGCTGCGTACTCCCAAAACCTGAATGGTGCTTATCTCTTAGCACGAAGCTCTGTAGGTTTTTGTGATGGAGGACTCGTGTAAGCAAGATTCCTTATTCTTCCGTAGCAACAGGTCATGTAGTTTTCTGTATATGAGGACTCCCATTACTGAAATT
Organism: Carlito syrichta; assembly: GCF_000164805.1. Lineage (NCBI taxonomy): Eukaryota > Metazoa > Chordata > Mammalia > Primates > Tarsiidae > Carlito > Carlito syrichta. The sequence continues at coordinate 731 of NW_007172742.1, read as the reverse complement.
CCTGCTTCATTCTCAGCAAGACGCCAAGATATTTCCTGGTGACCTAGAATTCCAGTTGATTGGATATCATGAGAAAGACTCCCATAAAGTTCTTCAGTAATTGGAACCCAAGATTCCTGGTCCCTTTTCAAAAGACACACCTATATGCAGTGACATAGAAGCCCAGATTGCTGATTTAACCTTATGACGAGACCTTGTAGATTTAGGCGATTGAGAACTCCAAGACCGGATTCCATTTCCGTTCTCAGCAAGATGCTCTGACTTTCCTGTCCATGTAGATTCGAAAACTCTGTATATAAAAATGCAGATGCCCAGATATATCCTAGGGACGTGGATTCCATGAATCCTGGTTACATTTTAATAATCCGTACTAAATATTTGGCAACTGCAAAACCCTCGGCCCCTCTACATAAAGTACAAACGGAAATTTAAGGATTACCAATTTCATGATAAGACCAAAGTTACATCCAAATACGGTAAGATGATACTTTTTCTAGGAAACTGGCCTTAATTGTCCCGAGGAACCTCAGGGACTTGTACTACCAGATACCCGATTACAACTCTCAAGGGGAACAGATTGTTGCTGGAGTCCTGAAATGAATGATTCATAATACCAACAAGCCAAATATCTCCGAAATAGGAGACAAGCTCGAAGCCTTGATTCTTATTTATACCGCAGCAAGACACCCTGAGAATTTTTTCCTGTTTGGAAACCCAGATTCTTGTTTTGC
>NW_007172741.1:0-1216 GCF_000164805.1 Carlito syrichta | reverse complement strand
CCAGTTGATTGGATATCATGAGAAAGACTCCCATAAACTTCTTAAGTAATTGGAACCCAAGATTCCTGGTCCCTTTTCAAAAGACACACCCTTATGCAGCGACATAGAAGCCCAGATTGCTGATTTAACCTTATGAAGAGACCTTGTAGATTTAGGCGATTGAGAACTCCAAGACCGGATTCCATTTCCGTTCTCAGCAAGATGCTCTGACTTTCCTGTCCATGTAGATTCGAAAACCCTGTATATAAAAATGCAGATGCCCAGATATATCTTAGGGACGTGGATTCCATGAATCCTGGTTACATTTTAATAATCCGTACTAAATATTTGGCAACTGCAAAACCCTCGGCCCCTCTAAATAAAGTACAAACGGAAATTTAAGGATTACCAGTTTCATGATAAGACCAAAGTTACATCCAAATACGGTAAGATGATACTTTTTCTGGGAAACTGGTCTTAATTATCCCGAAGAACCTCAGAGACTTGTACTACCAGATACCCGATTACAACTCTCAAGGGGACCAGAATGTTGCTGGAGTCCTGAAATGACTGATTCATAATACCAACAAGCCAAATATCTCTGAAATAGGAGACAAGCTCGAAGCCTTGATTCTTGTTTTTACCGCAGCAAGACACCCTGAGAATTTTTTCCTGTTTGGAAACCCAGATTCTTGTTTTGCCATTAGCAAGATGTCATGTAGATAATCTGATGGAGGAACCGTGTAGAACAGGTTTCATATTTCTAATTAGGTAGAGATCGTGTAGATTCTGTATATGGGTACTGTTGTTACCTTTGTTCCAGCTTTTAAACCCTGATTATTATTTAGCCCACAGCAGATGGCCTGTTGATTTTCCTGAATGAGGTATGCTATAACCCCGATTCTTTTTCTTCCTTGGCAAGGGGCTGTGTATTTTTCTGTATAAGAGGATGCTCATTAGATAAATCCTGCTTCGAAACTCTGATTACTTTTTAACACTTTCCAAGAAGCTCTGTAGATTTTTGGGATTGAGGACTCATGTAATCCAGGTTCTTTATTCTTTCTTAGCAAAAGTTCATGTAGTTGCCTCTAAATAAGGTCTCCATTTCCCAAATCCATGCTAGAAAACACCATGATTCGTGTTTAGACCATAGCAAGACTACCTGAAGTTTTTTTAGGATTGAGGACACGAGTAATGCAGATTCCTTATTCTTACTTAGCAATAGGCAATGAAGTTC
>NW_007172740.1:0-1088 GCF_000164805.1 Carlito syrichta | reverse complement strand
CGTCCGTCAACTAGTTAACCCAGTTGACTACTTGACTGACTACTCGGCAAAATATTTAAGACAGTTAACAAGTCGGCTGAGTAGTCAGCTAACATGTTAAACCTGCTAAGTAGTCGACTGACTTGTCAACCAACAAATTAAGTCACCTAGCTAACTCGTTAACCAACAAAGTCAGCTAGTTGACACGTTTACCAACCAGATAAAACAGTTATCTAACTCATTAACCAACTCATTAAGTCAGTTAGCTATCTCTTTAGAAAGCTAGTTAATCAGTTAGCTAAGTCAGCTAGCTAACTGGTTAGATAGCTAACTCATCTAGCTAAGTTAGCTAGCTCACTAGTTAGCTAACTGTTTAAGTCAGCTACTTAAGTCTACTACCAAACTATTTAGCTAATTATTAAATCAGCTGGTTGTCAGCTAGTTAAATAGTTAGATAAATGTTTTATTCAGGTAGTTAAGTCAGCTAGCTATCTAGTTAAGTCAGCTAGCTAAATAGTTGTCAGCTAGCTAAATAGTTAAGTCAGTTAGCTAAGTCAGGTATTAAGTCAGCATTCTAATTTAGTCAGCTGTTTAAGACAGACAACTAGTTTTATAGCTAATGGGTTAAGTCAAAAGGTTAAGTCAGGTAGTTATCTAGTTAACTACCAGGTTGTCAGCTGGTGGAGACAGCTAGTTAGCTAGGTAGCAAACAGGTTGAGTCAGTTAGTTAAGTAGGTTAACTGGCTAGTTAGCTAACGAGTTAAGTCAACTGGTTGAGTCTCCTAGCTAACTCTTTAGCTAGCGAGTTAAGTCAGATGATTAAGTCAGCTAGCTAGCACGTTAGATAAAGAGCATGGTTACTAGTTAGCTAGTTGGTTAAGTCAGCTAGCTAGCTAGGCAGCTAACTATTTAAGTCAGCTTGTTAGCTAGGTAGCCAGATGGTTAGCTAAAAATTTAAGTCAGCTAGCTAGTTAGGTAGCTAGTTAGTTAGCTAACTATTTAAGTCAGCTGGACACCTAGGGAGCTAGCTAGTTAACTCAGCTAGTTAAGTCAGCACGCTAGCTAGGTAGCAAGCTAGCTAAGTCAGTTGGCTAGCCAGCTGGCTAGCT
>NW_007172739.1:0-305 GCF_000164805.1 Carlito syrichta | reverse complement strand
CCACACCCTACCACACCCGGCTAATTTTTTGATTGATTGTAGAGATGAGGTCTCACCAGTTGCCCTGGCAGGTCTAGAACCCGCGGGCTCAGGCAATGCACTCACCTCGGCATCCCCAAGTGCTGGGATTACAGGCAGAGCCACCGAGCCAGGCCCGGTAATATATTTGTAGAAATAATCTATTTTCACGTACATGTCTTGTTGAAATATTTTCAACTAAGATAATTGGGTTCGCGACCAGCCTGGGCAATTTGGTGAGACCTCATCTCTACAATAAATCAAGAAATTACAAATATTGCTAGATC
>NW_007172738.1:5285-10256 GCF_000164805.1 Carlito syrichta | reverse complement strand
CCTCATGAGAATAACTTGACCTCTCCACTAAAGAAGGCAGGACTTTCTGGTGACAGAAGGTATGTGTTGTTATTCTTTTCTTTCTCTAGCAACCCATTTTGTATAATAAAAAAATTTATAAATGCTAAATGCAATATAAATACGTTTAAATTAACTTAGAATGAAATCAAAGTAGAACATTGGCATTTTTACTTGAATAAATTATGGTGAAAAATAAGACTAATATATAAAATATTTTTTGAAAAATTCTTAAACCATTTAAATTATTGCCTGTAGAGAATTAGGCAAGTATATACACACATTATATTAGGTTTATTAATCAATATAATTTAAAGTAAAACTTGCAACCATCAAGATAAGGAATAATTACTTCTGGATTTTGTAATCAGTAAAAGTATAAGAATAACTATATTTAGCTGAGCTATTAAAGATAAAAATATTAATATAAATACATCAAATTATGAATGCCAAGTATAATTTACATACATATTTTTAGGTAAAAGAAAGGAGCTTTATATTTAGTAAAAATAAACATGAGCTCGTTTTCATAAAATTCTATCTAAACTTAATTATAAATAATTGGAAGATTTTTAAAATTTGAGAAAAAATTGCAAAAAAAAAAAGATGCATCACACTGATATAACAGACTCCTATTTAGTGAATGTTTTATAGGCTGTAATTAAGTTTTTAATGATCACATATAAATTTCAATGCCAGAAATAATTCTGGATCTCAATATCTAGATAACTTGATCAGAATATTTCCAATTGTTTACACAAGTAAAGTGATCTTTATGATTTTGACACCATAGGGTATTTCTTAAAGTTTGAATGTTAACGTAAGTCACTAACTAAATGTATTTTAGAGTATGAAATTACCATATGTGCTATTATTGCTCTTTCATTTTATAGCACTAAATCTTTAATGATTAGTAAACATAAAATTGTCATGAAATTAGTGTGTTTTTTTCCAATATAGTATTTTAATTTTTATCCCAGGTATTCTAATGGTGTTAAAATATTTCTGTAGAATCTGTTAAATTTATTTAATTTGTTTAGTCATTAACTCACTATTCTTCACTAATTTCTTGCTCCCACTAATAATATTATGTCTAATGTAGAATAATTTTTATTTACTCTATCATGATAATTTTGTTTAAAGCTTTAAGAAAATTGGAACCAGATATTTTACAGTATTTGCTTGCAAAATAAATATTATTACTGGCCTCCGCAATATACCGTTTGACTATATCAGGGATCTTGTCATTTTATAAGTCATTTATTAACTTATTAAGTAAAGTTACCATAGAGCACAGTCTCTGACATCACATAGTTACAGAGATGAAGAAACAAAGAAGAACCTATTCACAACTTAATCTGTCCGAGGACCCAAAAAAGCAGCAAAAAACCCCTAAGATCTCTGGATGCTCCATTTCAGTAACTGAACAGGAAAAAACACACATGAAATTAAACCTTCAAAATGCTTCTCTGGATCATCAAGAGGAAGATATGACCTACCACAGCAAAGGTAAAATATTTAGTCAATCTTCAATATTACTCTACTAGGATGTGCAGTTGGAGAGCAGTCATGCAAAAGATTAGGGAATATTTTTCATTTATAGTATCAGAGCTCAGAGTCAGGATATATTTTAATATGAAATATGAAGGCTAGTTTTATTCAGGCGTTATTAACTTTGTAGGCCGTGATCAAAAAATAATAACAGAGCATTGTATTTACTGAAAACAAAAAGTTATTATTTGAGAGAAAGATTAGTATGGCAGATATTTGTTTAGAAACCAGAGTTTATCCATGTAATTTTCTGCACTCGTGTGTTCTCTCATATGCAAACCTTTTATTTTTACTGTCCTTTCTCTGTTTTTCTATTTTTCTCTGTGCAGATTTACCATCACCTCCTAAAAAGATTACTGCTGAGATCTTGGCAATAATTTGTATTGTTCTGATGGCTTCTGTGTTAAAAACAATAGTTCTTATTTCCTGTAAGTATATTCTTGCATGATTGTTAAGAGAATTTACATTTATTGATTGGCATGCATCTAAGCATTTCATGATATTAGGGAAAAGGGCTCTCATTTTAAAGTATATACTTAACCAAAGTAAAATACTTACTCTGGGTTTTTCAAAACTATAATCATTGGAAAAAACAGTTGTTTAAATTATACCTGTATGGAATTATACACATATATAATATTGCATTTCTTTTCTTTTTTTCTGATTTGTAGTCTCACTCTGTCACCCAGACTGGAGTGCAGTGGCCACTCCAGGCCACCGCAGCATCTACCTGCTAGGGCTCCGGCGATCCTTCTGCCTCAGCCTTCCAAGTAGCTGGAATTACAGGCGCGTGCTACCACGCATGGCTAACTTTTTTTTTTTTAATTTATTGTAGAGATGATGTCTCACCAAGTTTCCCAGGAGGGTCTCGAACCCCGTTTGCTCAGGCAATCCATTCACCTCAGCTTCCCAAGGCGCGGGATTACATGCTGAGCCACCGAGACCACTTTCGGAAATGAATTTGCATTTATTTTTAAAATATTAAGACATGCTTCAAGGTTAAAACATGTTTAAAAATGCAAATTCATTTCTGAAAGTGGTTATATAAAATACTCCACAGATGATAAAGTTTGGTGTTTCAGGCTTTTTATTTTTTATACAAAGATCTAATTATTTCATTACGTTTTCTAAAAACATTAGTTGCACTTCAATTTTTTAAACTCTTAATGTGACATATTTTTAAGGAAGACACTAAAATTATTATAAATTCTTTACGTATTAATTTTTAGATATTACTTTTATTTCTATAGTTAATGTAATACTGGAGCAGAATAATTCTTCTCTGATAACAAGAACCCAGAAGGGAACATATTGATTTTCAGAATTTCTGGAATTAATCTAGTTTACATTTTGTCTCTATTTTAAGGCACTCAAAATTATAACAGATTTTGAGGGGGAAATACAAAATTATGCTATGAATGCTAATATATAAAAAGTATATAAAACTTCCTTGTCTTCAACAATAAGTAGAAATACTCATTTGAGATTCCTCTGTTCTCCTTTTGTCTATTCGCTCAAATTTTCTAGTGCCATAGTATGATAAGTGAGCAATAATTTTACTATCCTAAAAAGTAGTCCCTCCTTCTCAATTTTTGGAATAATTTCAGGTATGATTTGTACAGCTTCTTTGTGCATCTTATAAAATTCTGCTGTAAACGATTTTAGCCATTCTAGTAGTTGTGTAGAGACATCTCATTATTGTTTTAATTTGCATTTCCCTAATGATATATAATGATCCATTTACATATTTGCCATCTGTATATTTTATATGATGAGAGTTGGGTTCACATTTTTTGCTCACTCTGATTTTTTTTTCTTATTGTTTACATGTAAGTATAATTTGTATATTTGGGATACAAATCCTTTAACATATATGTGCTTTGAAAAAATTTTCTCTCAGTCTATGGAGTTATCTTTTCATTCTGTTAACACTGTCTTTTGCAAACTTAAAGTGATTGATTTTAACTAAGTTCAATTTATTTTTTTCATTGAATAGCCTTTGTTCTCTGATTAACAGATCAGTTGTCTTCATTTGTGGGTGCTTCCTGTCTTATGACTTCTGATCATGATTTTCTCAGGATATTTCTCACATTTTTCATGAAGGAAAATTTTTAGGGTACTGAATATCATGTGTTTTCTTGATGGTCATGGCCTTATGTAGTGACTGCAAATGCTAAGAAAACTATTGAACTCTCACATTGTCTTTCACTTGAGAGCATTATTTATTTTATGGAATGTGGTAAATAGATACTAGACTCATATCAATTTATCTCATTGCAATTAATTCCTTCTTTGCTTTATATTATATAAACTATATATATATATATTTGATGATTTAATTCCACTCAACATAACCTATTAACTTTATATGATGATGGGTTGGTTCACATGTTTTGCAAATAGAAAAACCTTACCTAGAAGTAGAAATTAATTTTTGAAAATGACTAAATCAAGTACTGTACTTTATACTGTTAAAACATATTCCCCAAACCTCAATTACTTCATATACTTTTCCTTTGTACAATACTATATTTTTCAATATCCGAATTCCCAGGCTGAAGTGCAGTGGCATGGTCACAGCCACCCCAGCATCGACATGCTGAGGTCTGGCGATCCTAAACCTCAGCCTTCTAAGTAGCCGAACTACAGGTGCACACTACCACACTCGGCTAATTTATTTTATTTAATGTAGAGATGAGTTGCCTGTGCTGGTCTCAAACCTACAGGCTCAGAAAATCCACTAGGTTCGGCCTTACAAATTAGGCCTACAAGTCTGGCCTAATTTATCAAATTCCAAAGAAGCTAACAACATTATGACTTATTCAGATACTAATTTTTTAATAAAAGATTATTTTAAATGTTCTAGCTATAGCAACACAGAAGCAGACCGATACTTTCCAAAATGCAAGCACTCAGAAAGGTACGTAATGATTTCCAAAGTTCTGATAATAAGAGTTTATATTTTATATTGATCTTTAGCCATGCAAAAATAGCCAGAGATTTATTGAGGGAAAAATAAATTACAAAATTTTAGTAATAAATGTCTGTAAATAAAAATTTATAAGACATGTTTTCTTTTATTTAGTATACATTTAAATACTCATTTCAAAATCACTATATCCTATTTTGTTTTGTTGCAAATTGTCATTGCTATAAAATCATGAGGTAAATAATTTTACTTTAATAAAAAGAGTATGTTCAGTGATTTCAAGATGTGTGTAATGTGACCTTTTGTCTGTTGGTTGACTTCATGTGTGAACACAATTAAGGAACAAGAGACTGTCTCTTTACAGTGTGTACCTGTATGAGTAAGTGGGTTTTTAATTATATGTACATCCTGTGAGGTACCTAGATATGTTACGTGCATATATGACAAGCCTTTGTACATTAAGTTTCATTTTA
>NW_007172738.1:0-4721 GCF_000164805.1 Carlito syrichta | reverse complement strand
CCAAGTGCTGGGATTACAGGCTGAGCCACCGAGCCAGGTTCGGTAATATATTTGTAGAAATAATCTATTTTCACGTACATGTCTTGTTGAAATATTTTCAACTAAGAAAACTGGGTTCGCGACCAGCCTGAGCAATTTGGTGAGACCTCATCTCTACAATAAATCAAGAAATTACAAATATTGCTAGATCGGTTGCTAGGAAACAGCAGACCCTCTTCATTTTCTCTCTTGGTGGGGATTTGAAGATATCCAGCCACTCTGTTGATCTCTGGGCCTAGGTTTCCAAGCATTTCAGTCTTTCTTTCTTTGTTTTTCTTTGAGTTGGAGTCACTCTGTCGCCCAGACTGGAGGAGTGCCGTGGCAGGCCCCGGCTACCGCAGCCTCCACCTGCCGGGCTCCGGCGATTGTTTCTCCTCAGCCTTCCAAGTAGCGGGAACTACAGGCGCGTCTACTATGCCTGGCTAATTCTTGATCTATTGTAAACACTCGGTCTCCCCAACTTCCCCCAGCGAGTTTCGAACCCGCGAACTCAGACAATCCTCTGGCCTAGGCCTCCCAAAGTGCTGGGATTGCAGGCTGAGCCACTGATCCTGACTCCGCCTTCTATTTCCACCATTCACAGCTCTCCTTTGCCTCTGTTTTTTATTTGTTTTATACCTTATAGTTGAATGTAGAAGGGAGTAATACAGAGAATGCATATATACCACTTGGTCTTGGGACACTGTATTCAAAAAAAAAAAAAAATGAAATCAGTTTAAATGGGGGCTTATATAGTTTTAAATGATGTGGTTCCTCTAAGAAACAAGTAGCTGGGCTCGGTGGCTCAGCCTGTAATTCCACGCCTTTGGGAGGCTGAGGTGAGTGGATTGCCTGAGCCTGCGGGTTCGAGACCCGCCTGGGCAGCGAGACCTCATCTCTACAATAAATAAAAAAATCAGCCGGGTGTGGTAGCGCATGCCTGTAATTCAGGCTATTTGGAAGGCTGAGGCGGAAGGATCACCGGAGCCCAGCAGGTCAAGGCTGCGGTGGCCGGGAGAAGCCACTGCACTCCAGTCTGGGCGACCGAGTGAGACTCCAACTCAAAAAAAAAAAAAAAGAAACAAGTAAAGAGGAGTTTGGGACATACATTTATTTTCTTGATGGTAATTTCTTAACTCCCTTCTAAACTACAACTCTGAATATCTGTGAAAAATATATTGATTTAGTCACAGTATCTAAGAAACGAATATACAAACTGGAAACTTATTCAAATCCATGCTGTTAGTTTTGATAACATGTGTGACTATTAAATTATATGAATCACAGTTTTTTAAACTAACTTCAGAAGGAGGATAATGTTATTAAGTTAAACATGTAAGAGTTCTCTTTAGATCAACACTTAAAAAGCATATATAAAAATGGTCAGCAAGCATATAAAAATACTCAACATCACTAATCATCAATGAAGTGTCAATGAATATTACAATGAGATGACAATTTACACCAGTATAATGACTATCAATAAAGAGAAAAAAATAACAGATGATTACAAGCATGTGGAGAAATCAGAACATTATACACTGTTGGTGGCAATGTAAATTAGTACAATGTTACGGAAAACAATTGGAGATTTTTCAAAAATAACAGCAGTACTGACTTTTAATCTGACCATCACACTACTGGGTGTCTACACAAATGAAAACCAATTATATCAAAAAGAAACACTCATTTATACATTTTCTGTTGCATTATGCACAACATCAGAGATATGGTTGTAATCTAAGTGTCTGTTAAATGCTTGAATAAAAAGGTTTGCATAAAAATGTGTTATGAATATACATGCACATTCACAATAAGTATGGGTGTTTATATACACAAGCACACACACACACAATAACACACACAGACACATACCCTGGGAAACACTCCACAACCCAGAAAAGCAAATCATGACTTTTGCAGCAACAGGAATAGAACCAGAGGCTATTAACATAAGTGAAATAAATAAGAAACAGAAAGTCATATACACAAGTTCTCGTAAGTAAGTGGAAGATAAATAACAGGTACAAATGGGCATAAAGAGTGAAATACAGACCTCGAAAGTACTGAAGTGACAGAGAGAGAGGGGATGATGGATGAAAAATTATTTAATGGGTACAATGTACATTTTTAAGATGATGGTTGTCCTTCAAACCTGAACCTCAATAAAAGACAATATATACATGTAACAAAAACATGCTTGATTACTGTGAATTTACACAAAAATGTAGACACTACAGAAATTTTTTTGTTTAGTATATTGTTTAAAAACTTAAGAATCTTATGAAAAATGTACTATTTGTACTTTTAAAGCTAATACAATCTATCATAATGGTTACTTACATGAAATTTTTAAAATTTCTGTTAGAAACTTCTGGCCTCTCTCGTACGTGAAGCATGGATTGGAGTCTCCCGTAACAGCAGTGATCATCCATGGGTGTCTGTAAAGGGCTCAATGTTCAAACATAAGTAAGTTTTTTGGAGTAGTGTTATAAAGATAAAAATATATCAAAGGGAGAAATTCAAAGATTAATATGAATAAGCTTATGTTGAGTTTTAGACAGGAGGAAAGATTTTGGAAGTTAGTACAGTGTTGAAATAAATATTACATAATGTGCAGCAGTACATCCCCTAAACTACAATTTCCCTCTCTGTGGTTTCATTGCCCAGGATCAACCTCAGCCAAAAGTATTAATAGAAAATTTCAGGAAAAAACAATTCATGAGTTTTAAATGTGAACTACTCTGAGTAGCATGATCAAATCTTTGGTAGTCTTGATCTTTCCCACCTGTAACATGAATCATTGTTTTCTCTGGAGTACCCATACTGTGTGTGCTACTTGGTGTCCCTCATTTGTAGTCATCTAGATATCAGACCCACTGCCTTCAAGTGCTGTGTAGATCACATTAGTTTATTTAATAAGGTCCCCAAATGCAAGAGTAGTGATGTAAGCATGGCTATAATATTACGTTAAATTATTGGATATTGTGAATCTCTTGTGCCTAATTTACAGGTATGTATGTAGAAGAAAAACTTAGTGTTTACTCATATGAGAATTGGCACTATTCATGGTTTCAGGAATCCACTGGAGTTAATGTCTCTCCCGAAATAAGGGGGTGACTAGTATTGTTTAATAACTGATTATTATAATACGATAATGTTCTAACCTCTTTTCAGAGTATTATTTTCTTAAAATACATGGATAATTCTCTTATTTCACAGTTAGTTGCCCCAAAATAAAATGAATAGTGGCTTTTTCTTCACTACAGGATAACAGAATATTTTGCTCAACGCAACTGTGCAAAGATAAACTTACAACTATTTCATGCAGACAAATGTGGAGTTGAACAACTATATATTTGTAAACAAACGTTTCAGAATTCAAACCCCTGAGTTTGGAGTCTATCAGGTAATTTTAAATTTTATTAAATGAAAATAGTATTTTGATCACATAAGTCTGAAAATGAATTATGTTGTTTGTTTCAGCAATGAAAATAAATTTCAAAATGAGTTACTAAAGTATAATACACACACCACCAAGTGAAGATATCGCTGCTGTTGTGACTGACTCCTTTTCCTGGACATTAGATTTGTGTCATTATACCTTTCTAAAAGTTGCATGTTATGTGAGACTGTTTGTGTGAAATATCAAGAATAGGCAAATTCATAGAGACAGAAAATACAATAGCGGTGACCAAGGGCTTAAGATGAATTAGAAAGTGATTGCCAATAGCTACAGTGTTTCTTTTTCTTTTTCTTTTTCTTTTTTTTTTTTTTTCCAGTTGGAGTCTCACTGTCACCAGGACTGGAGTGCAGTGGCCGCTCCTGGTCACCACAGCCTCTACCTGCTGTACTCCGGCGATCCTTCCGCCTCAGCCTTCCAAGTAGCTGGAATTACAGGCATGCGCTACCACGCCCGGCTGATTTTTGATTTATTGTAGAGATGAGATCTCACCTGCCCAGGCGGGTCTCGAACTCACGGGCTCAGGCAATTCACTCACCTCAGCCTCACAAAGGCGCAGGATTACAGGCTGAGCTACTGAGCCCGGAATATTTATTTTTCATAGTGATCTTTGTTGTAACTCTAAAATTTTTAAGTGGATGAAATTTAGATTATGTACATGACCCCTCAAATAAAAAATAAACACTAATTTTTTGTAGTTTCTAAATGGGATAATTGGGTTTCACATGAATATGTGAGATGTGCCTACCTAATATTAATATAAAATGGGCATATTACTCATCTGGTATGAAATAAATAAATAATGACATCAAAAAGTTCTCATGGGATTTACATTTGGGATTGCATTTAACCTGTCACATAATTTTTAAGGATTATGATCTTTGTAGTGTTGACTTCAACAAAATTCAGGCTGTGATCTCAATGTTAAATTCTCTTTAATTTCTCTCTATCACATGTTTTATATTTTTAGTTTTGAAGTCACACAGTAATGTAGATCTATTACTATCTTGTTTTCGAAATGGCATCTTTATTTTAAAATTTATTTTAGAAATGTGTGTTGCTACAAGTGTAAATACCATTGAAGTTTGTACATTGATCGTATGTTCAGTTGCTTCGTAGATTTTATGTACTAACAGTATAATTTCAAGTATAGATTGTTCTGTATTTTCTAAATAAACAATTATTTTATCTGTAAATAATTGCACTTTTATTTTCTCTCTCTAGGTGTAATAATTTTCTT
>NW_007172737.1:0-732 GCF_000164805.1 Carlito syrichta | reverse complement strand
ATGGCTACACAGCTGGCAATCTAGTTATTTCTTGTTTGTTATGTCAGCTGGCTAGCTAATTAGCTAGTTAAGTCAGCTATTTATGTGAGCTAGCTAGTGAGTTATGTCAGCTAGGTAATTCGGCTAGCTAGGCTAGACAGCTAGCTAGGTAGCTAATTATTTCAGCTAGTAAAGTCAACTGGCTATCTAGGTAGCTAGCTAGTTAAGTCAGCTAGTTAAGTCAAATGGCTAGCTAGTTAAGTCAGCTAGTTAAGCCAGCTGGTTAGCCAGCTGCCTAGTTTGGTAGCTAGCTAGTTAATTCATCTGGCTAGCCAGCTAGTTAGGTGGTTAAGTCATCTAGTTAAGTCAGCTCACTAGCCAGATGGTTATCTAGGTAATTAGGTAGTTAAGTCAGCTGGCAAGGCAGCAGATACCATAGATAGCTAGCTAGTTAAGTCAGCAGGCTAGCCAACTGGCTAGTGAAGTCAGCTAGTTAAGTTAGCTGGCTAGCCAGCTGGCTAACGAGTTATGTCAACTAGTTGAGTCATTTGGGTAGCCAACTGGCTAGTTAGTTAAGTCAGTTAGTTAATTCAAGTGGCTGGCCATCTGGCTAGCTAGATAGCTAGCGAGTTAAGTCAGTTGGTTAGCCAGCTGGCTAACTGGTTAAATTCAGCTAGTTAAGTCAGCTGGGTAGCCACCTGTCTAGGTAGGTAGCTAGCTAATTAAATCAGTTGGCTAGCCGGCTGGCTATTA